>NW_013666028.1:488602-492775 GCF_000517525.1 Limulus polyphemus
CCCTATCCCCCTGTGTGCCTTGCCTCCCACGACTATACCCGGCGGTTTAACAAGTCAACTGCAACCTCTCGATGTTTCAATTAACAAACCATTTAATACTTTAATGAGAGAGGAATGGAACAACTGGATGCAGCAGGAAGATTTTGCTACGACCCCTACAGGACGAAGGAAGAGACCGACGCTTGCTCAGGTCTGCATGTGGGTGAAGAATTCGTGGGAAAAAGTAAGAAGTGATATAGTGATTAAGCCACTTAAGAAATGTGGTACCAGTAACGCAATGGATGGGACCAAAGATGACATTCTCTTTGACCATAATATTGGATCCAATGATTCCTTTCCAAGCGACAGTGAAAGCAATGAAGATTTTGTAGGTTTTGAACCAAACTAAATAACAGTAAAACTTTTTTTGATGTACGGTATTTTCTTATTTTGAGCTCTTTTGTGTTTAGAACAATATATACTAATTTTTAAAGTATCAAATTGAATAAAAATCTTTCAAATGCGACTGTAGCTTTTTTCCCCCAAAACTTTGTCTTCAAAGTAAGGGTGCGTCTTATACACCGGTGCGTTTTATATTCCGAAAAATACAGTAGGTTAGATACTACTACTCTGGAGTACAACACAGTCAATTAGCACACTTTGTTAAAAGTTAAAAATTACTTAAATTGGTGAAATGTCTTATAGCGCCATCTGTTAAACGTAAAGAATATTTTGATTCCTTTAAATTCAATATATATATATATACACACGCACACACACAGGATGGCCCAAAGTAAGTATACAGTTGATAATTTTAACGGCACTTTACACATGACATGGTTTATGGTAAAGTTAATCCCGCAGGTGTTCAAATTGAAACCCTTCACTGTTCACACAATCCTGGAGTCTGCCTGCCACACTTCGGCAAACTTTCCGATTCAAACCTCTCTGTCCATCAAGTTCTGTAAATGCGTCTGCGATGTATCCTTCTTATCACCTACAAATAATTTAATGATTCAACATATGCAACTGTATACCTACTTTTACGTCACTCTGTATACATATTTGTAAAAGACGAGTATATGCATACTTTCCGAGTCCTTGTTAATGTTGCCGGGTTCTATTAAATGTCTGTTATAAATCCACTCACTTTTCCAAAATATACATCTGGAGTGAAAAATAGTGCTAAAATCCATGATATTTGTTCCTCTCGTTTTGCACTAAAATGTGGATTCAAGATGTTTCCTAAAGTACTTTAAAACGCCCTTCAGACAACCACTAAGCACTCCCGCTTTACTTTGAATACCTTGTTGTAAATGCAGAGTTTATTCAAGATGACGTATCGATTTCAATGACTATACTTTTTTAAATGCTTTATCCACATTTGATGGGTTCACAGAAGAGACTCCTATACTAAAAATTATTCTCCTCACCCCTCTACACCAGTGATCACAAAAAGCTTTTTTCAAGAGTATCTGAAGAAATATTTTATGTGATACAACAGGCTAACCAAATCAAAAATCCACAACTAGTGTAGAAAAAAATGTGTAAAAGTTGAACATTCATGTGGAGATGCCAAATCATCAGAAGAATGGAAACTATTAATCTTTTTGCTTCAGGTTATTTAAAAACTAAGAATTTTCATAAACTACATCAATTCTTGCAAGATTATTGTGGATGAGAAAGTAGTAGGTTAGCATGGAGTAAGCCTATTCTTAAAAATATCACTTAATCTTGGTATTAAGATCTTAAAAATTAAATTTTCACAACTTAAATATAGTTGCTGAAAGTTAAGTTTGTAACAAAGAAAGAAGTATCTGTATTGCTGTGCTAAAAAAAAAGAATGTACATTTTTTGGGGATATTTTAATCTTAAACATCTATCTAGTAATCACTTCCACGTATTACATAGGCTGATAAAGCAAACTTCAATTAAATACTGCAAGGCACTTGGAGAATATCTGGTTCTTAAACATTCCACTTTTATCAGTATTAAAAGTATCTTTTCAATGATCTTGGTCTGATAAATGCTCAGCAATACAATAAAGTATACTCTGGGACTAAATAAATCAAACTTTATGAGTGGGGCAAAGAGGGATACACACACACACCAGTTAGGGAAATTGGAGAAAGGTTCTTTCCTTTTTAAACTAAATCCCTGACACTGAATTTTCTTTCTTTTTTACATATCTGGTGCATAAAACTATGTCTAGATCTGTATGTTCTTATTTATATCACGACTAAATTCCTAGCAAAAATAGCCGTAAAGTAATTAATGAATCTAAGGACAATGCTGCATAATTTTAAACTTCACCATATCTTGTCCTCAGCTTTCCAGGATTTGCTATATATAATTTGAAACGTATACAAGATATGCCATGTAGATTACTTATTGTCTAGATTTTAAAGTACTTTTTTCAACACCTATAATGCAAACTCCTCAGCCACCTTTTCAACAGACATGATCATCTATATGCTACTGAAACAGAGAGATTGTTTGTCTGTAATTAAATATAAGAAAAACGGCACACAATAGCGCTATATTTATAATGAAATAAGAATAGAAACAGAATAAAACAAGTTTCGTTAAAATCGGACCACGGGTTACCGAGTTAGCGCCGTTTTTCGGGTCACTTTTATGAAAATTTTTAGATGAATTTAGCTACACTAGATGACGCCACATATCGGTTTATCTATCTATATACTACTAAAACTCCGAGATTGTTTGCTTGTCTGTAATTATATACAGCAAAAACGGCGCACAATAGCGCCATATTTGTAATTAATTGTTTCTATACAGAATAAAACAAATTTCGTTAAATATTGACATTAGCTTGAATTCTTCATAACCACTGAATAGTGGGTGACCCAACTGTTACTATGGTGTATATTAGAGACCGTGTGATAAGAAATAAAATTACCAACTGTTACTATGGTGTATATTAGAGACTGTGTAATAAGAAATAATGACATTATCCAACTGTTACTACGGTGTATATTAGAGACTGTGTGATAAGAAATAATGAAATTACCAACTGTTACTATGGTGTATATTACAGACTGTGTGATAAGAAATAATGAAATTACCAACTGTTACTATGGTGTATATTAGAGACATTATGATAAGAAATAATGAAATTACCAATTGTTACTATGGTGTATATTAGAGACTGTGTGATAAGAAATAATGACATTATCCAACTGTTACTATGGTGTATATTAGAGACTGTGTGATACGAAATAATGACATTATCCAACTGTTACTACGGTGTATATTAGAGACCGTGTGATAAGAAATAATGAAATTACCAACTGTTACTATGGTGTATATTAGAGACTGTGTGATAAGAAATAATGAAATTACCAACTGTTACTATGGTGTATATTAGAGACTGTGTGATAAGAAATAATGACATTATCCAACTGTTACTACGGTGTATATTAGAGACCACGTGATAAGAAATAATTTCGGGGTCACTTTTATGAAAATTTCTAGCATGAGTAATTTTACATCACACTACCGTTCGCGCTCTTTACGAAACTTCTGACTTCACTTTTTGAAAAATGAAATGGTTTTTCCTTTTACTCCCGATCAACAATCAAATATCTTTTCTTTAATTATGAATACACGAATGGATTGAAATATTTAATTAAATTACATCAAATAAACCTTCATTTCGGTGCAATATTGAAATTAGCTTGAATTCTCCATAACCTCTGAATAGTGGGTGACCCAATGGGTCTCGGTGGTCTAGTTAATTCATGAATCCTTAAGTTCCATCTAAAGTTACTATCTTTTGAACATATTGGTAAGATTTGTTAATTGTTAATAGCTTTTAAATCAGAATATTAGCTTCCATGTCAGTTACACACTTGATTTTAATTTGCATTTATTAATCTTTTTTGTTTCATTGTGATATTTAAAATGTTCACAAAATGTACAGGTTCCATACATTGTCAACAGTATTTTAATGTTTGACTAGTTAAAAACAGTTTCTTCTACCAAATCCCAGTTATGAACTAACAAGTTCTATACAATGTCAACAGTATTTTAATGTTTGACTAGTTAACAATAGTTCCTTCTGTCAAAGCTCACACTGAGCCCAGTTATGAATTGACAAGTTAACAACAGTTTCTTCTTTCAAAGCTCACACTGAGCCCAGTTATGAACTAACAAGTTCTATATAATGTCAAA
>NW_013666028.1:493519-495431 GCF_000517525.1 Limulus polyphemus
TGAACTAACAAGTTCTATACAATGTCAACAGTATTTTAATGTTTGACAAGTTAACAATAGTTTCTTCTATCAAAGCTCACACTGAGCCCAGTTATGAACTAACTCTGACTAGACCCAGATCTGATCAGCATTATGAAAAGTTCATAATGCAGTTGAATTATGTTTTGTGACAGGAAGTAAATTACAAATTTCAAAACAGGAATTGAACTATGGATAACATATTTCAGATATATGTACAAGCCACCCCCCCACTCAAAATTTTACCTAGTTACATGAACCCTGAATATTTAGTTGTAGATATTAATGAACATTTTCAATATATTTGAGAAATAAATTTCACAAATGATAATGGTGCAGCTTTTCCAAAGTGTAAAAATTTTCTTAAAATGAGGTCAAACATGTGAGTGATTTGACAAAAAATATGTACACATACAAATTTGTGTACCTTTGATGTACACATATTCTTATAAATTACAAATGTACACTGTCAGAAATCACTGTACAGCTGGTATTTGATCATTTTAGGTATGAATTTACAAAAAGAAACTCATTATTTTGAGTTTTAAAGCTTTATGAGAGGTAGGTTAAGTACTTATTCTTCCAATGTTATTTATAGTTTGAAGCAAGTTTCAAACCATTACAGACAAAAACATCTGTTTTACTCATTTACAACCTAAAGTTCTATGTGTTTTTATTTGATGATCAGAACTTATGTAACCTCAGAAATCTTTGTATATTACTTATTTAATAAGATACAGAAAATGTCTGTGAAACACAAAACAAATATAAATCATTCAATACATGCATATCCAAGTGTAAAATACTTTTCTAGCACTCAACAGGCTAGACAACCATCTCCCACACAAAATTTGCAAGCATTAGTTGGTCTACACATCAGTCTTACATAAACTGTTACAATTTTTAATGATGAATTAACTACTTTCTTGACCCTCTCCTTCATATCTACTTGCTATTCCTTTCTGGCCTTCTGTTGTTATGGCAACTGGAGTTTCTCCAAGCTTCTGTTCCAAGCCTCTCCAGCTTCTGTTTAACAGAAACTCACCTAAAAATAATCAAAACAAGTCTGAATATTTGAAATATGCAAAATAATTAGACTGTTTAAAAATATTGCCTACTTTATAGTAACACAATACATAAGTTATCCCATTGGGTATTGACCTCCAGTAATTAGCTTTACCTATTCTAGTTTAAAACTAAGGTAATTTACTGCTTTGATTTTTTTGTGTGATTTTTGTGGTTTGATGTCATCTTATTATTAACTTTGTGGCCTAAGCCAATGATATAATTATAAAATGTTATCATATATTACGACTGGTGTTTGTTCTTTCTTTGGAATAAACTGTAACGAATTTGTTATTATATATTTATTTTAATATCAACGTTGTTTAGATTTAGTTTATATTTAAAACATGTGTAGCTTATAGTGTTAAATACGTATTGCGAAACTCCCGCCTATTCTCCATAGTTGTAGAAGATTCTCGAGAGTAAGAATCAACAATGTGTATATACTTAAACGTTTAAATGTAGCACAGTATTGTTACGCAAGTCTGTATCTTCTAGAAAACCTTCCCACGCTTATAAATATAACCAACACATGCACCAAGAGAGTGTCTATTAGTAGTTCACTATAATCAGTGTGCTATAAACTTCGAAAGCTATAACTGTGATTTTTCTAACACTTATCAATCGGAAAACTTAAGATATTTGACCAGGAATATTCATAAATTTCTATCGTTACAAATCGTTTAACTTAAGTGGATTCTCATCGGACATTAGTATTTTTACAAAAACAGTACCTAACTTCAATGGTGGAAAACCTAGCATGTGTAGCCAAGGACAAAGCTAGCTAGCTTCCCAGCGAATCGTATCTTGTAATTTACTCACTCATCAT
>NW_013666028.1:495914-506861 GCF_000517525.1 Limulus polyphemus
AAACTTTTGTTTATAAATCATTGTTTGTAATAACTCTTTGTAATAATCGTTATTGTAAATTGTACTGTTGTGTGTATATTACACAATTAACGATTAAAGTAACTTCAATATCCCATCCAAACATCAGCTACTTTTAAACTTGAAGAAATGCTAAGCCACCTTCATAAAGGATGAACACAAGAAAAATAAACCACCTACTATTAGCATGAAGAGCAGAAAGGGCTAGCATGTCGTTTCTTACAGCAACTGTTCCATCATTTTGAGATTCATCTGTATCCTCTGAACCTAAAACTCGCACTCTTCCAGTAACCAGAGAAACATCAAAGTCCTTCCTCTCCACTGGAACAATATCAGCATAAGCTGAAGAACCTAAAAAGGAAAACAGTAATTATTATCAGTCTTGCAGACTATAAGTATAAAAGTGACTGAAAAAAAATAAAAAGACCAAATTAACAAATTATTGCCTAAGACACTGCCATTTCAACATTTATCTCATTTCCTAATACTTTAAGTCTGAGTTTCGATCTTTTGTAAATCTATATAAATATAATAGTACTGTCTGTTATATGTCCATGTAACTACTTTGCAGGGTGAGGATGGATTGGATCCATGGGGAGATACATACAAATTTTCAGTTTTGCATTTTGCAGTTTTTATGGTCCTTTTTTACCACTACTTTGTCCCCTGTTGATAGATCTTCACCAAGTTTGGCATGAAGGTTTATTGGATCCATGCAGAGATTCATGCAAATTAATGGTTTCAGATTTTGTTTTGCAGTTTTTATGGACATTTTTTTACAATTACATATAAGGGAAGCAACTTTTCATGTCCTAAGATAACCTTTCACTAATCATGAATTTACATAACTTCCATCCAGGGGACAGGTACTCCAGCTAGTTTTATATAAATGACAAATTGTATTCTAGTCATAATTTCCATTATAATTTCTAACCTTATAAAATGAAACATTTCAGTAGTAAGAGTTACCTATTTTTCTGAAAACAAGCACACTTACACAAACATTTCATAATGGTTTTTTTTACATGCCCAGCATGAACATTTTAATCTTTATTTTTCATTTCTCTTGGAAAAACCAAAATACTAAACTATTATGAACGTACCTGGAAGAAGCTCTCTGAAATCAGATATATAATCTCCAGTCCATTCACGTGCTTTATTACAGCCCAACTCAACTTCAAATGGAGTCACTATGGGTTTGTAGTACTCCTTTGAGTCTATTAAAGAGTTTTCACCACAAGCTACAAGAACAAAAACATCTATTTCTGGAAAATTTGCTATTTTTGCTGGATTGATTTTCCCCATGATTAGTGTGTATGACTTTTTTCCAGCTAATTTAATAATTGTTTTTAGTCTGTCAATGATATCTCGATAATTTGACACTGCCAAAGTACCTACAAGTATTCCAATAATTCTAGCATCTTTAACACATTCAATTAGGTAGTACGATCTCTTCAGCAATCTTGAGCCTTCTATATTGAACCATCTGGAGTTCTTCCTTATTGGGTCATAAACACAGAATCGACACTTGGAGAAGTTCACCAGAAAGTTTTTCAATGAGAGAGTTTCGAGCCCAATGTAAAATATACAGTAGTCATCTATAACCTGATCACTGGGTAAATTAATTAGCCTTCCACATCTTCTGATAACTGATGCTGAACAGATATTGTTCATTATTTGCTCAGAATTACCATGTTGACTTAGTAGTGACAAGGTTATATCCAGTTTGCCGATTAGAAGGTTCGGATAACTTTTTTGAAGTTCCTCATAGACTTGAGCTGCAACAAATTAAAAGTACATCACATGATTCCAGAGACAGAGAGTGGATGTATAGAATTACTTATACAAATACACAAACTATGAACAAATTATACAATGTTGTATATCTACCTACTTTTTCAATAAACTGAAGACTGAGAGTCTTATGATTAATCTATGAACAACATCTGAAAAACTGTAATTATAGTGAACATGGTTAAATAAAATTGTTCCATAAAGCTTTAGTTTCAAAAACTCAATCCAGAAATTTAAATTGTTTCTTGCATATATTGCACATGTTGTGGAATAGGTTTAACCCACTAAGTATAATCTTTCAGTCATTGCATGGCTGTGGTGTATGTTCAGAACTCTACGTATCTATCCTCATACATGAGTAGTCTATGCAGGTCACTTAACTACTATAAATTACTATAAATACACAGCGCTGCCTTTAAATTTTATAAACCTCGTGCATTCAAATATAAAATACTACAACCAAACAAAATGTTTCCTACACAACGCACAAGTTTTCCCCTTAATATATAACAATTACCATAAAATGCCTATGCGTATATGTGACAACTATAAATTTATAAACCATATCAAATATTAAAATTGACACATTGTAATATTTTTTTTACTCTTACTATGCTTACAATTATAGTACTTTTTTTACAACTTGAGACAACAAAATAGTGTATCCAAACCAATTTCCATCTTAATTACCACTTAATTTGACATTTCCTTTTCACAAATTTATACTTAGGAAGTTACTAAATTAGCAAAAGAAAAATTAACAAATTATATACTGGAAGATTTGACAAGCATAACTTACGAGCAGAATGAGAGTAGACAACATCATAAAGCAATACCACATGAGATTCGTTATCATGAAATGTCTTTTTGAACTCTTCAACAGCATGAAAAGAATCTAATGGCTGTTTCCCAAAGACGTACAAGACTGGAAGACGAGACGTCGAGCTCAGACAAGAACGACCAAAGTGGATGATAGCATCGGCTGATACATGTTCTGCTGCAATTTCATCCACACAACAGCTTAGGATGGAATAAGAAATGTCTTTATCAATAACAAGCATAAAGTATTATAAATATAAAACTGTACTATATATATTTTATGTGATCAGAAGAATATTAGAAATGTTAAATTATGCTTTTAGGTTCTAACATGTCTAATCCATAAATAGCTAAATTCCATTATCTTTCTATTACAAAGTAAATTTGAAAATAAAAATTATTTTCATGGTTATTCAAATTTGAAACATACTATTAGTTGTCTTTCACTAGAATACATTATTTAAAAAATATTTAAAGCGACATTCCTGACTTCATTTTTATGCAAAACAAATCAGGTATGCAATTATTTGATAAGCAAATATTTATTATTAGTTCATTTGATACTGCAAACTTTGTAGCCCAAGACATTATCAGAAAGTGTTTGTTAATAAGGTATATGATTACTTTGAACACTCAGGTGGGCCATACATCAATGTGGCATGTTTAAAATGAGTGAATCAACGCGTGATGGGGTAATGTGGTCCACACCTCCATTAGATCTGCTTGGAGGGGAATCACATGCTACAAGTTTCTATTATGAACTGTTGATTCAGTTGGGAAGTTGAGGTTGGTTGGTTATGTTGAGCTCTAACGTCAAATAGTAGTCATCTTTTGAGGTTGCTGACGGTGATCTACCCTGTCCAGGTGATCTTAAAACAAGTCCATATCCTGTAACCATATTTAAGAGACTTGTTGCCACCCTGCAAAAACAGGTTTAAACAGCCAGATCATGAACTGTTCAAATCTCTTCACTGGGGTTCTGATATATCTCATTGTCACTACGGATTTATTTACACATGCTATTGTCTTTTAATATATTAAGTTATAACATGTTTCCCTCACTTTCATACACTAGTGAAATGTGTTTGTGCCTATCAGATTATGAAATTTATTTTTGTATCAAAGTTAACTACAGAGGTGCCACTAATATTATTTAATAACTGTAGTTGTACCTTGCCATAGCTGAAATAAATAAAATTCCAATTATGACTTAACTGTTCAAAGTAGTGTCATTCTGCACTAGTAAAAACAAACTATTAAGTGACCTTGCGATCTACTAATTAAACAATCAATTCAAAAACATGATTTTTAATCATGGTATCAAAAAATAGCTTTGAAGAAAAAAACTAAGTTTGTGTTTGTTTTTGTGGCAAAGCCACATTGGGCTATCTGCGGTGCCATTGCAAGGAATTGAACCCCAGATTTTAGTGGTGCAAGTACATGCTATCCCACCGAGGGACACTAAGTTTATGAGGAATTTACATGTGCCAATTATCCCATAACTTCACTCTGTAACAATTCAGAATTGAATAAGTAATCTGGTCCTAGTTACCTGCCATATGAAGTATCAGCCAAAACAAATACTTGACAGTTAACTTCCTTTTGGATGGCCATACACACAGCAGTACAGTTGATTAGCATCTCATCAGGAAACTGAAGAGCAATCTGAAGTTCAATAAGACAGAAACAAACAAATATTAGTATTCAACTAATTTCTCAGCATCTTTTTCTTTATGTATTAGGTTGTCAAGAAATTAATGTCACTTTTTTTAGATGAAAAAACCCAAACAACTTATATACCAAAACAAAACATTTATTAATTGAAATAGTCTCCATTCTTATCGATGATGCTTTTCCATCTTACAGGTTGTTAATGCCCTGATTATAATCAGAAATCACTTGGCTTTGAAGCAAAAAACATATCAATGTCCTCTTTAACACCTTCCACATTTGCATACGTTTTCCCATTAAGATGGTGTTGCAGCAAACGACAAAGATGGTAAACTGATGGTGCCATATCTGGAGAATATAGTGAGTGGAGGAGAACTTCCCAACCCAACTCCATAATTTTGTGTTGCATCAAACGTGCCAAATGTGGACGTGCATTGTCGTGAAGAATAACACCTATCCGATTGACGAGTGAAGGGCGTTTCTCATGAAGGGCTTGATTTCAACATTCCAGTTGCTGACTGTAGATCTCTGCATTGACAGTTCACTGTGGATTGAGGAGTTCAAAATGAATTACTCTTTTGATGCCCCACCAAATGAAAGCATCACTTTCTGAAGATGGAGTCCAGGTTTGGGGTCTGAAGTGGTTTTTGTCTAGGACTGAGCCATTATTTTTGGCATTTAATATTCACATAGAGAATCCATTTTTTCATCACCGATGACAATTCTGTCCAAAAATGGTTCACACACATTACATGCTAGAAGAGACGAAGCAATGTTCACACATTGAAAATGATGATTATTGGAGAGTTTGTGAGGCACCCAAACACCTTCTTTATAGAGTTTTCCCATATTCCTTAGATGTTTACGTATTGTTTCATGAGAGTCATGCAATTTCAGGGCCATTTCACAAGTGTGTTGCCTTGGGTTAGACTCAACAAGCATCTTCAGAGCATCAATATCAATTCCAACATGTTGCCCCTACCATCACAGTTTTTAAGCCTAAAGTCACCTGAACGAAATTTGCTGAACCATCGTTGACACTTACGAACGTTCAAAACATTACCATAAACTTCTTTGATATTCTTTGTGGCTACAGAGGCATTGTTTCCCTTCTTGTAATCAAACAGCATTACATGCCGGATATGTGTCTTGTCATGTGCCATCATTATGAGACATTAGAGTATACTAAACTTTACACATTATATAGACTACACTAACGTGACATTTAGGCAGTTCATTTAACTATTATAGATGATGTACGTTTTTTTTGGAGGGGGGGTTATTGAAAGTGCTCCAAAATGCAACATTAATTTCTGGATGCCCTCTATATATAAACACACACTTAACACTTAACTGATGCAGCTGATTACCTGTAAGCAGTGACTATATCAGATAGTGTCATGTAAACTAACTGATTAATCTAAATTATGATTAAACTTATTATTCAAAATCAGTCTTTCCGAGTATTCCAACAATCCAAATAATCAACATAACGCAACCAAACTTATTCAGTGCAACATCTGCTTGTTGTGGTAAAGCTACCAAATCTATCTGCCACTGTCACAACTTTTAAACTACCAGCTAGAGGGAAGACAACTGGATGCTAGCACCCATCACAAATAGTTTGTACTAATTGATTAATGGAACTGTTGATTAATTGATTAGTAAATACCACTAATCACCCAGTGCTAATACATATAAAATGTTATATCACTCACTATTTGACTGGTATTTAATTAAATTATATTATGTAGATAAGAGCCAGTCACACAGGACATTTTGAACTTGAGCATCTGATGTTGCTTCACTAATAACAAATTTAATGTTTTTATAGTTTAGAACATATGAAGCTCCATGATGAAAACCTTCTGGAAGGTATGTAACAGATACTAAGCCTAAAACTATAAATCATATATGCATATATTGTAAATATGATTAATTTGTTACTTGTATATGTAAATATAGTTTTGTGATATATATGCAAATTATTTTATACACATATTATAGTGCAGATACTTTACTTTCGAGTGCTACTAATAAAAAAGTTTATTTTTCAAGTTAAAAAACTAATATCATATATACTCACTTTGGTATATCCATTTTCTTTAATCCAATGAACACACTTCTTTAACTCGTACTCTTCTTCTAGATCCTCGGATGACAGTTTCATGCACTCATTCTTGGACAGATTTACTGACCGTCCAATCACTTCAGAATCACTGCTACTAAATACTAACGACATTCTTCTTCCTAGATGATGAACTATCAGCTTTTTATATTTTCTGTGTTACAAATACTTGAAAACTGCATTAAAAATATATATTGACCATTGTTAAAAGATTTTTCTTCAAATGAGTGATAGATTCACATTTACTTAAATAAAACTGATCATTAATTTGTTATGCATTTAGTCTTTTCTTTTTTCAATAAGAATCAGCATATAAACATTCTACCTAATAAAAACACTCACCCAGATCTGCAGCGATGTAACTAATCCATTAGTTCTTTGGGTTAATATTATAATAGCTCATTCTAGAAAAAGTAAAAAAAGGATCAATGTTAGATAAAAACACCAATAACCGTTCACAATTCACTGATTGCAAAGCTGTTTAGTGATGAAAAAAGTATTTTTAATTTAAACTTAAGTACAGGTGAGGGAACAAAAGTTCTTCCATAATATCAAGGTTAGAGGTGGGAAATTAACTCATTGATTATATCAGTAATTGTGACATAAAATAACAAACTAATCAAAATCACTGTTTCCAATTACTATTGTTTTTAAACATTCCAACTATCCAAGTAATCAAAATATTGCCATTATGATTTCTCATTATTTTGATTAATTCAAGGTTGTTCAGCTTCACTGATTAGTGTTAAGACTCATGAAAGTAATCAACTAATCAAAATTAGCATTTCTAATTATTTCCACTATTCAAGTCTCACGAGAGAATAATTAAATGTAATCAATTAATGAGTCCAACCATTAACTGATAAGCACATTCTACTAATCACCAAACTTTATTCAAAGTTACCCCTTACATACACAAGACAGCCAAATGTAACTCTTCATAATCATATATCTATCAAACATGTACTTAAAGTAATTTAAATAGCACACAACACATATGATGCAACTATTTCTTAAGTCTTATAACTCTTAATTAGAAAATAATAGCCTTCAAAAATTTAACTTTCATTTCTAAAACATGCTGAGCAAAGTGTTGAGGTAGGAGGCTAACTGCTATTTTTCAAAACTCCAATGATCTTGTGTAACTTTTATTAATAATATACCTGGACAAGAACACTTAAATACTACTGAAACCAACTGTAGAACTAATGATTAATGTCCAAAATTTCACAAAAGTTGACTCTCCATATATTTCAAGAGAAACATTGGGTGGCTAATGGCTAACCTAATACAGAAAATGTCAATGAGATTTAAGATATTTTTGTTAGTTCAGTCAAGCAAGTTGAAAAGTAAATTTTGTATACCAAACAAAAGCCTTTTCCTAAAACAATGATAGAGAAAATTAGTAATTAGTAAATAAAAACTTCCCAGCTTATAAGAACATAAAATTAACTAATTAAATGGAGGAAGCAGAAACGTATCTAAAACAAAAAGAAGTTAAAATATTTATAAGCAAGGCAAAGACAAGAAATAAAATTTTCTTGACTTGCAAAACTTCTTCAAAAGAAAGCTTTTAGCCTGCTTTACATATTAGGCTATTATTATACCAACTTCACAGCTTAGCATAAGCAGTAATTTATCTCAGATTTTCTGCTCCTCTAAAGGTGTATTGTTTGAGTTGTTTAATGGGTTTTTGTTAGTAAAAAAATGTTTTTAGGAAGGACAAACATCAAATCAACAACATTACTTGAAGCCAACAGCTAGTATTTGTATGTTCCATAAGGTATACTCTGTTATTTCTTCTTTATTACTTTCATTAACAGTAATGATTAGAATATTTAATGTATCTAATTTTATTGCTTTTTTTTATTATAATGATTGTTTTGCATTGTTAGTTTAATAATATATTTAGGACTAACCTACATCTCCTAAGCTGGTCAAACCTCTTGAGACATTATTGATATTAATCCAAAAGTATCGTTAACAGCAAGGTTACCCAATTGATGAAATGAAAATGTAAGAAAGGTATATTTACTTATATTCTGTACCAGGTTGATTTTTAGTTCTGTTCTAAGCAGGTAGTTTACTCTAATCCAAAGTTAATATTCTAAAAATTTTAGGATGATATGTTCCACAGGAAAATTTTTAAAAAAGCTCAAAGGGCTAACCGTTATCATTTAAATATTTATCAAACTTTCCCTTCTCTTAAATTTACTACATCCAACACATCTAAAGGTGGCCCTTTCTAAGGGCTCAAGAGCTAACAGCCTTTAAAAAAGTAAAATTGTCTTGGCTGAAGATGACTGCCACCCTGCTAAAATTTATATATGTCTTTTTGTCCTACCATTCTCACAATTAAATATACAAAAAGCATCTGAAATTTTCATTTGCTATTTTGCTGGCTGAAAAACTGTGTAGTACATTAAAAGCAGATTTAACCACTGAAAAAGAAAACACAGCAATAAAATTATTTATTTCTTCTGTTACCTTTTTTAGAAGTTTCACTTTGCATTACATTCAAATATTGTAAGTGTAATTCATTTATTATTATACTTTATATGTAACTTGACACCATACAGAGGTATGCCACACATTTTTGAACAAAACTGTCAAATATTCAGTATTTCATTACATGAACCTTTGAAGTATACACACCAGTCTAATTATCAGACCACTTTTAGTCCTAACGAAATTTACCCTAAAATATAAAATCTAGGAGACTAGTGTAATATGGGGCTCTAAACACTATTTTTGAAATCTCTTTTTTTTTGTCAATAACATGTTAGAATTATTACTAAGAGTAACATAGAAAAGCATTTGGAAAACTGGCATTTCTTAGCATAGCTTTACAATAGAATAGGGTTTCTTGTTTTATCAGCTGTTACTTTTTTTATGGTTTCCACTATTTTGAAGAACACTCTGGCTGTTAATGTCTACATTAATTTTTAAAAAAGTCTTTGATAAAGTGCCTCATAAGAAGTCACTTGTTCACAAGGTTAATAATTTGGACAGTTTCTTGAACAATGTTATTTCCACATGCATTGACGAAACTATGGTGATGTAAGCTACAGCTGCTATTGAGAATGCTTCCCATACTAAATATCAACTTGACAGTCTCAGTGATTATGTCAGAATGCTAAAAACTACTTTTAATATTTAGAAGTATAACTTGGTCCTTGGCTTATGTTAGAGGCTCATGTTCTGGAAAAAATACTTAAATAACTTTAAATAAAAAATTAAACAGTGAAAAACCACTTGCACTTTCAGTTATGAATTATCTTTTCCTTTAGATACAATTATTAAAAGTTTTAATTTTCATTCAATTATATGCACAAAGGTCTAATAATTGTTAATGAGACTTGTTCTAATAGCAAACACTTTATTGACAAAAGTCAGATAAGTAAATCGAGTTTTAAAAGCTTCTCACCCTAAATATTTGCAGTGTTGAGACTTACAATGTCAATTTAACATTAATATATATATATATATATAATATAATACAGGCCTTTGGGTTTAGAATTAGATTCACTCACTCAGTTAGAATAATTTGTTAATGTAATATTAGGTAGATCTATAGATTTTAGGGTCCTCATGACATTAGTTACTTGGGTTTGTTTTAAGATATAACTTAATACATTATTATTCCTCTTATAGTTGAAGTTATACTACTTATCAGAAATATTTCTTGTTTTCTTTTCTAACTTAACAGTAATATTAACGACAGATTCATTACACGTGTACACTTACGCCTAACAATACAACTTACGTTTAAACAATAAAAACGGTATTTTCAATGAAACAAACAACCCTCATTATCACGAGCGTGAAAGGTGACGGCATCACTCAACTTGATGGGGTTAACCAATCATAAGAAAACGAATTATTCTTTCTGGCATTATTGAGCATGCGTTTTGCTATTCTTCGTGCTCACGATGAAAGAAAATAAATCAGCGATATTAATACGGTATTTATATGCCACGGTAACATTACAGCCACTTTTCGTTGAAAGATTTTCACAAGCTGTAATAAAACCTTTTAAATTAGCATTTTTACGCCAATTCTGTCCTGCTAAAGCCAGCAAGTAACATTTTGTCACTTTCGTTCTCAGTATCTATATAAATATAATAGAACTGTCTGTTGTATGTCCCTGTAACTATTTCGCAGGGTGTGAATGAATCTTCACCAAAATTTGTATGGAGGTTCAATAGGTCCATGCGGGGATAAATACAACTTTTCAGTGTTGCGTTTGTCGGTTTTTACCACTATTCGCCCCCTGTTGATAGATCTTCACCAAATTTGGTGTGGGGGGTCATTGGGTCCATGGGGGAGATACATACAAATGTTTAGTTTTGCGGTTTTTATGGGAGTTTTTGCGTTTTTTTATAATTACGTATAAGAGAAGCAACTTTTCATGTCCTAAGATAACCTTTTATTAATCATGAATTTACAGGACTTCCGTCAAGTGGCACAGCGGACTTACAACGCTAGAAACCGGGTTTCGATACCCGTGGTGGGCA
>NW_013666028.1:507198-509367 GCF_000517525.1 Limulus polyphemus
CAGGGAACGGGTACTTCATCTAGTTTAGAATAATTTTAGATCTAAAGAGATTTGTAAGTCATTAAGAGTGGGGCGATCTTTAGCTATGAGTAAACTTTCTTTAATGTAGAGTTCAAGGTCTGAAGATCCTGTAGTAATTGTTACGTCTCCGTTCGTTCGTTAATTTTCCGTAAAAATTCTTACCGAAGAAACTTTACCGATACAAGTCCTTTCTTAATAAAACTGGTTTATTCTTTCTGAATACAATTTTGCGATACACTTAATTTCAACGGTCGCTCTATAACAAACGCTATAATTCACAACGAACTTCTCACGTGCTCAACAATATTCTCTCTGTCCGCAGTTCAATTACTCATTACCTTCCCGTCACGTTGTGACCGTCTTATATATAAAAGAATACCGAGATCTAGTAAACTCCCGATATTTCAGGAAGGGACGTGAACGTTCGAGAAGCTTGTGGCGTGATACTAGAGTCACGTGACCCCCGATGTCGTAAAATAATGATAGAAAAATCGTTATATGAAATATTGTGACTTGTGATTTCAACATGTGAACGAATGGACGAGTGGCTTGGTTTATTTAATGAACTGTCGGCGGTTCTGTTTGTTACTCTAGTTTTCAAGTGGTGTTTTGTTTTGCCAATTAACGTGAACTTACACGAGCAATGGACGTAGAAGTTTAGATATTTGATCTAATGAAATAAGTGTTTAATGCAGAGGCCAGGTCTGTATTGTTACGTATCTCCTTGTTTGTTAATTTCCCATAGAAATTCTTTCCGAGAAACTTCAGGGATACAAGTCCTTTCTTAATTCTTTCTCAATACAACTTTGTAATACACAGTATTTCCACAGTCAATACGTTTGCAATCTCGATAACAAAACACACACTTTATATTATGTCACTACCGCTTGCTTGACTCAATTATCTGTCTCTATATTTATCTATCTGCAATTATATCTCCGCTTTATTTGCCGGGCTAAAAAAGAGGGCGCCTGGAACAGACTAGAGGTGCCAGGAAAAGTCATGATCCTTCTAGAAACTCCAGCGCATATGCTTCCAGAATCGCGTGACTTCCGCTGTCGTAACAATATAAAAGTTATAAACAATTTGACCCTGTTGCTCATTAGGTTGCTAGAAGCTTATTGGTCAAATAAACTCACCAAGCCGTTGGTTGAAACATCTTTATGAATTCACATCCATAACATAGCCTGACAGTTTATTCCACACACCCACTTTATTCTATTCTTATGGTATACTTGGAATTATATACCAGTCTCCTTAATTTATGTAGATAACAAAAGTAGCTGTTCTAATATTAAATCCTGTAATAGTCGACAAAGTACCTTTCTTTAAGTTAAGGTTACTCTTACTGAGATTACCCTTAGTTCAGTTACACTAGCTTTACTTTCTAAACCAATGCTGATTGTCTTATAATACTGTTACGGCCCGGCATGGCCAGGTGGTTACGGCGCTCGACTCGCAACATGAGGGTCGCGGGTTCGAATCCCCGTCACACCAAACATGCTCGCCCTTTCAGCCGTGGGGGCGTTATAATGTGACGATCAATCCCACTATTCGTTGGCAAAAGAGTAGCCCAAGAGTTGGCGGTGGGTGGTGATGAATAGCTGCCTTCCCTCTAGTCTTACACTGCTAAATTAGGGACGGCTAGCGCAGATAGCCCTCGTGTAGCTTTGCGCGAAATTCAAAACAAACAAACAAACAAATAATACTGTTACTCTCTGTTGGTTTGATAAGTTCCCGTAGAAATTCTTTCCGAGAAACTTCAGCGATACAAGTCCTTTCTTAAATAAAACTAGTTTATTCTTTCTCAATACAACTTTACAATACACTTAATTTCCACAGTCACTTTAAACACACGCTATAATTCACAATTATTCACGCACTTACTTACGGTCACTACCTCGCTTGACTCAACTGTTCGTCTCTCTCTCTTCCTGTCTGCAATTCAATTCCGATTAACTAATTTCGCTTTAACTGGCGCACTTATATATACAAGAATAGAGGGCGCCTAGCAAATACTGGATTATTCGTCATGTTCCCCAATCCTTCGAAAATATCATGACGTGTTACCAGAGTCACGAGACTAACGCTGTCGTAACACTGCCCCTTCCTTAGTATTGTTCGTCACGAACAGTAGCCACTTACAAT
>NW_013666028.1:510217-517845 GCF_000517525.1 Limulus polyphemus
CATTCGGGTTTAGCTGTGGGGTTTGAAAGGGGCTTGCCATTGTCTGGGGCTGATTAAGTCGATGGTCAATGTAACCTCCTTATGTAAAAGACAAAAAATCGTTCTTTAACGTATCTAATTCGCTTTTAAATTTACTGATGTTTTCCATTTGTACTTCTTGCCACTGTTGTTGACTTTCCTGTAGTTGCTGCTGACTTTCCTGCAACTGTTGGAGACTTTCTAACTGTTTCCTTTCTTGTTCCAGTTGCCACTGCTGTAATTTTTCTTCTTGTTTGTTTTCTTTCTCCTCTAACAACTGCTGTAATTTCTCTTTTTATTTCTTTTCTTTTTCCTCCAACAACTGCTGTAATCTCTCTTGTTTATTTTGCTGTTCGAGCTGCCACTGTTGCAGGTTTTCTTGCAACTGCTGTTGTCTCTCTTCTTGTTTCTTTTCTTTTTCCTCTAACAACTGTTGTAATCTCTCTTCTTGTTTAATTTCTCGTTCTTCTTGTTTCTTTTCTTTTTCCTCTAACAACTGCTGTAATTTCTTTTCTTGTTTATTTTCTTTCTCCTCCAACAACTGCTGAAGAACGAGAAAAGAAACAAGAAGAGAGATTACTTGTTTCTTTTCTTTTTCCTCCAACAACTGCTGTAATCTCTCTTGTTTATTTTGCTGTTCGAGCTGCCACTGTTGCAGGTTTTCTTGCAACTGCTGTTGTCTCTCTTCTTGTTTCTTTTCTTTTTCCTCTAACAACTGTTGTAATTTCTCTTCTCGTTCTTCTTGTTTATTTTCTCGCTCTTCTTGTTTCTTTTGTTGTTCTTGTATTGATGCCATCAAATCTGCTAAGCTGTAGTTTGATTTTCCGCCTCTCGTTTCCATCTTCTTCTTCTTTTTTTTCTTTTTCTTATTTTCTATCCCACTTCTGCCACCAATTTGTTACGTCTCTGTATGTTTGTTTGTTAATTATTCTAAGATACAAGTCCTTTCTTTATAAAACTTGTTTATTCTTCCTCAATACAACTTTGTAATGTACTTAATTTTCACAGTTACACACACTATAGTTCACAACAATTCACTCACTTTCTATCGTGCTTAGCCTTAATTGTCCGTCCCCGCAAACTGTAGTTCCGATCTCTGTGTCTGCTATCCTCAGTTCCCGCCAACCCTAATCGCCGTCTTTCTTTCTCTCTGCCTGCTTCGTCTCCGCTACGTCTCTGCCTCGTCTGTCTCCACTAGTGCTTCGAGTCCGTCTGTCTCTCTCACTGTCTAGTGCACTTATATACGATAATACTGCCTGTTCTAGAAACTTCTAAGACTCTCAACACGTGCTACCAGCGTCAATTGACTCCCGCTGTCGCAACACACTAGCGAATCTTCTAGAATATTCGTCACGTGACCCCGCTGTCGTAACACACTAGCGAATCTTCTAGAATACTCGTCACGTGACCCCCACTTAACAATACCTTAGTTCCTTGGAAATTATCATTTTTACGAATAGCTTTCCAATACAAAAGAATTGCAGAATAACAATATTCGCTGTACTTCAGTAAAAGGAATTGGATATTATTTGCAGAGTCAGTTCTATGCATTGCCTGTGGATATTTCAATGAGAATTACCTTTTGTATGATTGAACTTTCCAGAATCTCAATGGTACTAGAAAAGTGTCATGATGATATTCTTTAAACACTTGTAAATCTTTATTTATCTTTTTTGTGACAGTTTTTTATAATAAAAAAGCGCCTTTATAATTTACACATTATATCTTTGTACATTCTGAGCCCCCTCCCCCCAGTGGCATGTCTGTGGACTTCTGTGCTAGAAACCGGGTTTCGATACCCTTGGTGGGCAGAACACAGGTAGCCCATTGTGTAGCTTTGTGCTTAATTACAAACAAAAACTAAATTCTGATGGGAAAGAATTTGTTTTTCAAGGACCAATAAAACCAGTAATTGCTGGAAAGTATATATTCTACTATGTCTAGGAGCGGATAACACCGTATCTTTTTTCATTTCGGGTTTTACTCAGTCTCATCTTTGGCAATCGGAAACTTTTGCTAGATTACTGTACACGAAAAAAATATATAAAAAAATAGGATAACGTGACTGTTTGACTATGAATTGTAATAGTTATTTCATAGTTCTGTTGTATTGTTAGTATTGCTTGTGAAAATTCTTCTTTTGATTCAATAAATCGAAGAGAAAAACGATATATTCCTAAAGAACAACGCTCATCGAGGTAGTAATACTAACACTAACATTGAATGAGTAACACCTAAGTTAATACTAATACTAGTTCAACTAGTTGTAATAGCTATTATTACTATTAGTATTACTAATGGGTCCAGCAACTTAAGTTGTAGTGTTATGCGATAGTTAGGCTTTTGATATAACACTTAGAATTATAAGTTAAATAACGACGATAGTGATACAATGATAGTGATACTCTCATTGGAGTGGAGATTCAGTTGACTGTTCATTTTTTCATAAGTTTTTACTACATATTGTGCACATTGCAGTTGTTGTTGATATAATAATAATGAGAGTCATATCTCAAATTGTATTTTTAGTGAGTGAAAGATATTTCATTTTTAAAAAAAGATTGGATAATCTAACTTGGAAACTTCTAATAGAGCTTGAACAGGTTTATGTAAAAAACTTAAATCAATCGACGGTCTTGAAAAAATGTCTTGGGTTCTAGCCAAAAGCTTTTAGATTTAATCTAAATGGATAAATGAGCAAATGGATAAATTAGTAGAAAAATTAAAAATGTGTTTGAACTGCCCTAATAAAGCCATTTAGTTCATCTGTAAACATTCTTCAGCTTGCTTAGAATAGATCCCATCACATGTAAAAATCTCTTTTGTATCCACAGATCTAACATGAAATATGAAAGAATGGTCAATAAATTACTTAAAGTGCTGATGATATTAAGGTCTTTGGTGTCGCTGGCTTTGAGTTTTTTTTTGTTTTTTTTAATAGTTTCAGTTTAGTTTAGTGGATGGGACAGCCTTATTGTCCCTAAATATCATGCTAATCCAAACTTATATCTCCACTAATTTTTCATTTATTCCTTACACCCTTCTTCAACTTTCTGGTCCTCAACTTCTCTTGGGGAAGCACTCCTGAATGAATTATTTATAGAGCTTCATAGTAGTTCTTTTTATCTGGTTAATACATTAACTCTTCATTTTTCCCATTTCTGACATTATTATCGTCTTGTATTACATGAAATACTGAGCATCTTCACAAATTATTACCATTAAATTTTCTTCCATTTTTACATCATCCTGAATTTAAGCACTAACTAAACAAATGTTAATCCTAACTTTTCTGAATGCCTTACCGAAACCAAATCTTTTCAGTATACTTAGAGCATCTTCTGCTACAGATATATTGGGAACCTTTCCTTCCCCACTGTTATCTACAAAGATATGTTCAAATGTGTTTGATACAATTATCTGCATCTTACTTAGTAGACGTGTTTCCTTATTTCTAAATTTAAACATACAGTATATACTAAAAACAAGAATATTGTTAGTATCAATCTAACCAACATCTTAATGTCATCAGAAAAGTTAATGTACTAGTAGTTCAGTTAATGTAGATATTCAAGCATTGATATAAATAATGAAAAACAAATCCAAATGTGGACCTTTGGAGAAATCCAATTGTGACATCTTTGCATCAAATTATTTATCATCATTTTCTGCTTTCTACCACAAAACCTTTTTTTTTTGCCTATTTTTCCACTAATACCATAAAAACATTTCTAAATATCGAGAAACATAAACTGAAATGCTCTAATCCAAAAAAGCAGAAACTTTATTAAAAAAATTAATTTTTGAAATGTAAGAGTTAATAAGCATAAGCTTTGGAAATCCAGGTATAATTTTTGTTTTTATATTTTAAACTAAAACTAGATCTCTGGTAAAATTATATACTTGTATAATAGTTTACCTGATGAGCTTCAGTTTAAGCTTAGTGAAATGTTTCTTGCATCTGTACATGTACATTAGATTTCCAAAGCTGTATTTAGTTTTGCTAAGCAGTATTTGTGATTATTTGAAAAGTAGTGTTAATGATTCTGTCACCTTAATCAGTTGCATTTTCTTTTTTTTTTCAGAATCTTAACATAAGTGAACTGTGAGTGAAAACTGAAAATCTAGCAGTTTTGTGGATGACCACTTGACACAATCCTTTATACATGAAACACCAACCTATAATAAATGGCCAACAGCAGTAAATCAGAAGATATTTCAAAATCCTTATGGATGGCACTGTACAGTCCCATTGTTCAACCTTCTAATATTAATACTCGAGAAAGGCCTGTTTGGTTGTCACTTATTGCTTTATTTTTCAACCCCAAAGTTCTCTATAAAGCTCTTCACTTGACAGTTGCATTATGTGTGATGACAAAATTCAAGAGATTGGGATTTTTTTGGATAATGTTGTCAGTGGCATTGGGATAATAAATACGGAGAACTCTCATTTTTGATTTGCTGAGCAGATGTATATTAAATGGTGTTTGATCTTTTTTTGCACATCATTTTAATAACTTTAAGTTCTAAAAAAACTTCTCATAATACAATTAATTATACTTGATGAACAAAGCTGTGCCATGCTTTCATGCAAACAGTGTTACAGTGGTGTGAAGACATTACTAAGATTCTTTCCACACTCATCAGTGTTTACATTTCCTATCAACTGTACAAACAGCTTCTATAATCCTTCTCTGACTAGCATTAGTGTGAGACATTGGACAAAAGATTCAAGGAAGTTTAAAGTTTCAGTGGTGCAGACCCAACAAAAGATTCAGCACATGAAATGGATGTACAACAGACATATATTTAATTTTGGAAATAATAAAAGAGAATTACTAAATTCTAAAGCAACCCAACCCTGGTATTTTATCTTAAAACAGAAAGTACCAAACAGCACTGCGAACTTTGTGCAACATTTTCACACTTCTCCTAAACATGACATTCATCCAGCACTATGGATGTTTATCAAACCATTTGCTAAAGGAATGGCCATTTTGACTGGCAGGTACAGTAAATGTAAAACTTTTTTCGTCACATTATGGAGTGTTCATGAAGTTTACGCCAATTGGAAAATGATGATATGATATTTGCATGTTATCTGTTATATAAAGAAGTGGTTATGCTATATATTTTTTTCTGGATCATTTATAACTTGTGTTTATGATTTTGGTTTAATAATTTCACTGATTAGAGAAAATTAAAATTTGTTACACTACATTAATTTGTAAATACAAATTTTTGTAACTGATGCTTTGTATATTATCTCTCAGACTTCTTTCCAAAGCTTCAGATTAGTACTAGCAGCAAGATTTAAAAAATTTTAAATATGGATATAAGTAAGTATAATGAATAGATGTGTCAATGAGACAAACTACTAATTTGCTGGAAATGTGTATTTTAAACTATGGAGTTATTTACAAAAATGTACAAAATATCTGATGTGATACTTATATATTGCAAATTATAATCTGTTTATTGATAATTGAAAGTTTTTCTAGTCAGTAGTATAAAAAACAGGTTATATACTTTTAATATTTATCATTTTTATTTTAGGGGATTTAGAAAATGGTGGAAAGATTTACCAAAACACAAAAGGTTATATTTTCTTTCAGTGCTGAAAACAAATCGTGTAAAAATAGGAGGTATGTATACAAGGCAAAAATGATATCCTTGCACATGTTTGCTTCTTTTTGAATTTTTTTTATCCCTAAAAAATGCTGGCACTGTATTGTTTTTCTTCATTTATCAGATACATGACATACTGTAAAAATAATGTGCAGAGCTGTGAACATATAAACATGACTACTGAAGGTAGGATTAATGTAGCATTAAATAGAGGTTTCTCGCCTCATATTAGTGATAGAGGAAATTTAACAAACTAAATGTTGAACAAAAAATAAACTAACATCAACATTTGGTAAAATAGATAAAAAAGAAATGTTTTTACCATATATCCCAATGAAAAGTATAAAATCTATATATAATTTTATGAATTACAAAGTATTATTTATTACAAACAGTTTCATGTATTTTATAACATTTGTGTGTTATTACTTTGTCTTTAGTATGTAATCAGAGTTTAGAATAAATGAACATAAGAAAAATGTTAAAAAGTGAAAACTCTGCATTAGCTGAACATGTAAATTATACTGGACATATGTAGTGGGAAAAAATTATTTTGGCTCAACCAATTAATATGACTGTTAGAAATATCAGAGAAACTTTTGAAATAATGGAACACAGCAAAAACAACTTGATTTTAAATAAGGATGAAGGGTTAAAAAATAAAGTATATAGATGGTGTGATCTTTTTTATTATTTGTAAACTAGTCACATGACCATGGCTTTTGAACTTATATAGCACAAAGTAACTGTTTTTCACACTCCAGAAGATGATGTGAAACCATGTTGAAACATTTATAGTGCCTTTTATAACCATTGATCAGTTTAAATAAAGATTTTAATTGTGAATGATAAAACATTGTTCTTTTGTGGGTTTTTAATATTTTGAATGAATATGTCAAGTTTGAAAGAGAAATCTCAGCTACATGATATCTGATTTAGAAATGTGAGCTGAAGAGAAGCTTATAGGTTTGGATTTGTTTTCTCTGAAGTATAGAAGTACTTGTAAAAGTGCTTTGAATCAGCATGAAGGTGGCGGGGTTTGGATAGTCTTGTTGTGGATTGTTTACATGAGTAATAGAATGACAAGAGTAAAAATGCTAATTTACATATATCGATAATAAGTTTAAATTGAGACTTGTTCTTTAACAAAGTTATCTCTTTCTTTTAGCTATACATTTTTGGATAGTTTTTCCTGATAACAATAGGTATATAGATGTAAGAAGCTACCATTATTTTGTTTTTTCTGATGCTTTGTTTGATAGTTTCGTGAGTAGAGGCATGACCTTTTATGGACAAATGACATTTTGTCACCTTGATCACTTGTGTATTTTTATGTATTACCAGATTACCTTGTCAAAGTTCCCAGTTTGTGTAAAATCTTCAGCCAATAACATCTATAAAAACCAAGACTAAACAAATAACTAATTTTTAGAAACACAAAAAAAATCTAGCATATATAAAAAAAAAACGTTTCTGATATACAGACAGCTTTCTTGCTACGAGATGAGAACTTTGTTGTTACACCAATCAATTTACTGCTAGTTTTGTTTTTCCCCAATTGGTTAAAAAAAAATTGGAAAGTTTAAAAGGTGATAAAGCTCTTGGGCCAGATAATATTTCCCCAAGGATTTTGAAGGAAGTTGAAGATTGGATATGTGAGCCACTTGCTACTATTTTTTTTGTCAGTTCTTGAATAGTAGGCAGGTACCAGAAGATTGGAAGTTAGCTACTGTAACTCTTCTTTTCAAGGGAGGTGATAAAAATTGTCACAGTAATTATAGACCCATTAGTCTTACTTCAGTTGTGGGGAAAAATTTGGAAAAGTCTGTTAAACGATGCTTTGCAAAGTCATTTAATAATGTTTAGAATTTTTATTGGATAGTCAACATGGTTTCACTAAGGGAAAGTCTTGCCTTACAAATCTTTTAACATTCTTTGAAAAGGTAACTGCTTATGTAGATGAGAGTAAGGGTGTAGATTTG
>NW_013666028.1:518446-525572 GCF_000517525.1 Limulus polyphemus
AAATACAAAGTATTATTGATTACTAGGGATGCACGGGTAGTAAAATTTGGCCAAATACCAGGTCCGGGTACCTGGTCACTAAGCTTTGGTTGAGGCCAGGTGTCAAGTGGGATCGAGTTCCCCCCAAAAAAATATACACAAAAATTAGAAATAAAAACACAATTAATGTTTATTACATTTGTCCAAATAATCACCAACAGAACATTCAAGTTTTACTTTCAACTTTCAATGCCTAGTCCCAACTTCTCAAACCCTAATCATATTGTTTGCAAAACCCCCACCTTCCCCACAAATCCACTTCTCAAGCTATGCCTGTTATTAACCCCTATTGTTCTCTGAATCCCTGCCTTTCAGCAGACGGTCAGTCTTTGTTGCTTGGAACAAATTTTTTTTTAACTAAACCAATTACTGACTGTAACTTTCAGTACCGCATTAGTCGCCACAAAGATTAGGTCTTAGATGCCTAATTTCAACACTCGGCTGGAGCCCAGTATTACCGGGTAGCCCAATACCCAGCCAGAGCCGAATATTTGGCTGGGTACCTATGCATCCCTATTTATTACAAGTAGTTTCATGTATTTTATAAAATTTGTGCTATTACTTTGTCTTTAAAAATTCTTCCAAGAACACCTGAATAAAACTGTTTTCATTTTGTTTGTAATATAGATAACATATTCTAATTTATCTTAAATTAAAGTTTATATTTTACTAACTATATTCTAGCAAAGCTTTTTGTTTGGGAGCAAAACACCTTTAAAATTTTGAAATGGTTATCTCATAATAAGGACAAAAAACTGAAATGCTGCTTATTTTTAAATAATTGTAGCTATTATGTAAACATAGATGTGTAGATATTTTTATCAAATCTGAGACTAAAAAATGGAATTCTAATTTTTGTTAAATATTTTGGTACAAAATTAGCTGTAATTTTTCTGAATGATATTTTAATTTAGTGGTTACAGCAGTGTTGCTGGCATTAAGCATAGCCTACTACGAAAGTCATATTCAGGAAACACCCATCACAAAAAGGAGAAGATTTGTTGCTTTCACACCAGATCAGTTTGAAAAAATAGCAGATTTTGAATTTGAAATGGTAGGTAGTTAGTAATTTTCTTAATTAAAAAACACTATATATTTAGGCAAATTTTAAACACCTGCATATACAAGATTTTTTATTGTAGGTCAGTTAGTTCTGTTGATTTTCTCATGAATCTTGCTCTTTCTAACACGTCACTTTACCAGAGAAAACTTATTATGCTTTCCCAGCTAGTTAATAAACAAAAATTTATTTGAAAGCTGCTGACAAAACTAACAGAGGACAGAAAAGTATTCCAAGTGGTATTAATATGCAGCATAAGAAATAACAATGAAATTTTGCAAAGCAGTCATTGGGAGAAAGGATGAGAGCCATATGAAGATAATAGAATAGGGGTAAATAACAAATTCAGATGAGACTGGTTGGAAATGGTTGGCATCATTGACATGACAACAACTCTTGGAGAAGTCAGTTGGAAAGCTGACATACCAGGGGAAAGCACCGTGTTCATGGTATAAAGATATAATTAATTATGATAAGTGCAGCTGTAAGGCCTTAATGTGGGCAAAACATGCTAAATAAATAGAAATTAAAGTTTACGTTTCTATGTTTGAGCAGAACGGTAGGTGTATTAGTATTCAACTTAAGACAACTAAAGCAGTTGCATCATTACATGACAGTATTTTGAATGTATAGGTTCAAAACACTATTCTTTAAATGTTTTGTATAAAATCAGCAACAGGTTAAACTACTGTGCCAGGCCATGATCTCACATCTTCAAAATGTTTTTGTTTAAGTTACTCAAGTAAATCGCATCCCATGTATTTACTGTATTATCCACTGTAAGATTTTATGGTATATCTTATAAAAAGAACAAGGTCAGTGTAGGAGATATAATTCATAATTTAAAATTACTTGTGCTTTAGTAGTCTGAAAGGGTTTGTAAGTTTTCAAGATGTCATGCTCGGGAAATAATGGAAAACTATTAATGAGCATTAAATGTATTGGTGAATTAACAAGTATCTAGATAGATGGGAGGATATTTTAGATACTGTAAGAGAAGAATATAATATAAAAATATATAAATCATCCCTATCATTGGTATTGAAAGTGTCTACATTTTTTATCCATTAGTCACTTGCATTCCTGGTTGTGTTTTGTTGGTGCATGCTTTAACATGACATTGTAGTAATATTGCATGTACAAAACTGTATGTACATTGTTTAGATACGATATATGGGCTGCTTTTTCTTTCTTACTAGGATGGTCAACTTATATTACAAATACATATGTGGTTAATTGTTTGACTTCCTGCTAGAACATAAAAGTAGATTGAGAAAACACTTTTGTTTTTATTTGCAGCAACTGGAAGCTTTTCAGTCTCAGGTTTTACCACAAACCCATGTAGCCTGTCAACGAGTTGCAGGTGTTGCTAATCGTCTTCTTCATTCAAACATGGACTTGGAACAAATCTATGATAAGAAGTGGTCAGTCACTGTTGTAAATAACCCCACAGAAAATGCTTTTGTTTTACCTGTAAGTGCATTTACTTCTATCTATCTCCTGAAATTAGATTACTAAAGAATATTTAGTTATTACTATTAGTGGTAACATTAATGTGGCTGTAATTCTTTTCATGCCAAGATATATCATTTATTATAACAGTAAAACTATATATCTACTAAGTTAATTGAAGAAAGAAAAACTGGCTAATTTCACTTCAGTTTATTTTGAAGATTTGTCTTTTTGTTTGTAGTGCTGTAATAAGGGGTAGAACTACTGGCTTATATTTGTTGAAAGAACTTATTTTACAGGTAATACAATAAATGAAATAAAATGTTAAAATGTAGTTTAATAATACATTATACAGAATGTTAAGCAGAAACCGTAAAAAGAACAATGTTAGATAATGTTCTACCTTCTTATTTCTTTTAGTATTAAATCCCTAATGACCACATTAAATGCTAATTGCATACCCAGTTTTGTGGAAGGTAATAATTGACTCATTTAACTGATGTCTTTAAATTCAAAGCCAGAAGTCTATAAAATAGGGGAAAACGTGCCCTATTTGAAGGACCTTTTTATCCTCTTTTTCTAGGCAAAAATCATAAAACAAAATAGCCATGTATATTTATGGACAGTTTTGAGTTATCATATGAAAAATTACAGTAATCAGGCTTGAGAACTCTAGGTGATAGATGTACAAAATCAATTTTGTTTACAATAAAATGTCTTGGGGGGGGGGGTTTACACTGCTGCTGCTTTTTCAACATAACATTATTTAAGTTAGCATACATGTTATTTTTTATACTTATTGTACCATAACACTTCTTTTGTGTCTAATACACGAGCCACATTTGGTACATTTTATTGAAGCAATGCAGGTGCTACATGCATGTCCTTTTTTTATTCCTGTAAACTCCCAGTGTAGCATAGGGCCATAACAACACCTCGCCAACAGAAGGTGTTGTTGCAGTTACTTGTTGCAGGTTGGTTTTTTACGGGGTGAAGTTGCTAGCCCCGTGCTCAACCCTCCCCTTTCTCATCCTGGACTTGGGACCAGGCAAAGGCGTAGGTTGGCATGTTTGGTGTGACAGGGATTCGAACCCGCGACCCTCAGATTATGAGTCGAGCGGCCTAACCACCTGGCCATGCCGGGCATGTATGTCCTTTACTCCATCACAATTGTCCGCTGGAATACATGAAAGAAGCTAATAAGTTTAATGTTTTGATGGTGTTTTTTTTTTTAATACAACAACTTTTGTAAATTAATCGGCATTATATAAATCAGAAAATTGAATTTTTCATGTGAGTGACATTTAATGTGTGATCACTATTCAAACATTGTCAAATGGTTCTGATAATGAAAAAAAATAAAAACTCTGACATTGCTTGAATGCCTGATGAACTTTTAGGTATTTAGAATTATCTCCAAGTTCCTGGCTAGTGAATGAACCTTTGAATACAGTCCTACTTGTTTATGCACTACATGTGTAATAGAGCTTGAACATTAAAGAAACTGAACTGTGAGTGCTTTAAATTTATATTCATGCAAAAGTGAACTTTTATCTTGTGTAAAATTCCCTAAACCTCTATTTTATTTTACTTAATGAATTCAAACTTCTCTCTCTAAGAAGTATGTTTTTAATGTTCTTTCAAAGGTAACTTTAAGATTTTCTAACATCAGAATGACATAAGTAAGAATTAAGCTAAATACTTGTAAAGATTTTGTTTTGACTAAAAATTGATTTATTTTCTCATTAAGGAAAGCTTTGTGTTTTTCTTATGTTACAACTGTTTCTGCAGAGTGGCCAGATTTTTGTCTTCACCGGCATGCTTCGTCTCTGTATTAATGATGATGAGCTTGGAGTGGTTCTGGCCCATGAGATGGCTCATTGTGTTCTTGGCCATGGGGTGAGTTTATTATTCTTAATGTGGAATTTTGATTGAAAATTTTCTTACATTGAAAACCATGCCTTTCACACGTGCTTGTGTATTAATTATATCTTTAACGTTTTAATCACACAAATTAGAACATATCAAGAATGATCCATAGATCAACATTAATAAACTTTTATTTTAACAATTCCAAAGTTGGGCATTAAGAAACAAACAACACTATATAACCTCTTTATAAAGTAGCTACTACTAGTACTAGAGAAACAACAACATTAATCTGGTAAAGATATCATAAAACAAGCTTTTTGTGTTGTTATTGTACTGTGTTTTTGTGAAGGGTAGTGTATTATCACAGAAGGCAGGAGCATACCATTTGAAACCGTTAACCCTATTACGACTGATGAGCACCTATCAGGTGTTGAGTGCATGCCTGCATATCAAATTTGGAAATATAAGTAGGAATTATAGTTCTAACTCTATTTCAACAAAATTGACTCAAAAAATAATAGATTTGTTACCACTTTGTATCATTTACTCATTGTAAGTCACTAAGAAAAATTTTTTTTCAAACTTACATTTCTGCACAGCTCACCTGTAAATGTACACATTGATTTATTTGAGAATTTTTCTGTTCATCCCAAAGCATAGGTTTTTATTTTCTGGTAAATTATCACCCCATGAGAATACAAATAATCAAGTGTTGTTTCTCTCCTAATTTTCCTTTTCTGGCTGAAGATTTATTATTGCAGGCCTCTGTTCTCATCACATTCTGTGAAATCATAAAAAGGTGGGAAGAACTACTTGGAAACAGCTAAAGGCAGCCTTTAAGTACCATTTGATAGAGATAATTATATAATATACACATTAATATAAAGTGAGTAAAGTGGTAGGAGAAACAATTATTGTTTTGTGAGAAAGTGATTAAATGTAGCTCCTGCAGAGGAGAACATTGGAATTTAGTGTGATGTTTAGAAGACTTGGGAGTTTTTGTATACTTTTACCAGATGTTGTTTTCATTCCTGAAAATATTTTTTTTGTTTCATTTGTTTGACAGAGCATCAGGTAAGCCTTATTAGGCTTAGAGAGCATGATAGCAATGGCAAAATATTGCAGTGACTCAAATCTTTATGCACTGAAAGTTATTATGTCTATTGTGCTCAAACAATTCACATAAATAAAATAACTGAAAAATGAAAAAAAAGTGTATTTATTAGATATAAGTTGATTTTGATCAAGAATATTATGTAGCCTGACCTGACATCATTTTCAAAGGTCAGGTTTTAAGTCACTAATAAATCTTTGTCCGTTTATGTGTTTTTTATGATTTTAGCTAAAAGTGGTGACTTCTGCAGTTGGAAAAATAAAGTTTTGAAAGAAATGTATTCATGAAAATTAATCAAATCAAAATTGTCTTCATATATAAAATGGAATTTTTGATCACCAATAAAAGTTCCAGTTCTCTTGACAAAAGGAACCATTTTTAGTGTTTTACCCAAAAGTGTTTCCCAACAAAATTTCATGACATAGAAAACTTTAAAAAAACTAAGTCAAATGATATGATTTTTTAAAAGCTGAAACTAGATACTATTTAGTAAGTTTTTGTTAAGTTTCATGTAATTTGGTTGAGTATTTCCACTATGAGGAAAAAAATTGAGGATATCAGTGACACCCCTCAGTTTGAATAGGGTTAAGCATATATCACCACACTATTTAAACTATCTAAAAAAGAAACAGTTGCCTTTTTTTTGCTATCATATTTATCTATTGTGAAAAATTTCTCAACAAGAAAAGTAAAAAAGCAGAATATTATATTTTCTATACTTGTTAACATGCCCTCCCCAAAGTGGATCAGCTGTAAGTCAGTAATCTTACAACAATTAAAATTGGGTTTTAATACTCTTGGTGGGCAGAGCAGAGATAGCTCATTGTGTAGCTTTGAACTTAACAAAAACAATTTTTGTTAACATAATATATAAAAGATACTATTGAATATTTTTTTTATTGATGAATTCAGTACACAAACTAAATGCCTTCGTTTTTTATGTCTATGTACATTAACCCACATTTTTTACATGAAATGCCCCCAGCGGCTCAGTGTTAAGTCCGAAGACTTCTGATGCTAAAAAGTGGATTTCGATGCTTGTGGTGGGCACAGCACAAATAGTCCATTGTGTGACTGTGCTTAACAACATACAATGTTTAAGGAAAAACATTATTACCATATACATTTACAGTTAATCTTGCATATGGTTACGTATCTGCTTGTTTGTTAATTTTCAGTAGAAATTCTTTCTGAGATACTTTAGCGATACAAGTCCTTTCTTAATTAAAACTAGTTTATTCTTTCTCATTACAAACTTTGTAATACACTTAATTTCCACAGTCACTTTAAACTTAATTACTTTTATAAACACACGCTATAATTCACAGCAATTCACACACTTAACTTACGGTGCCTACTGCTCGCTTGACTCAATTCTCTATATCTATCTCCGGCTTACATACTAAAAAAGAGGGCATCTAGCAAACGCTGGGACATTTGTGAGGTTGCCCGCTAAGTCAAGATCTTTCTAGAAACTCCAGCGTGCATGCTCCCAGCATCTCGTGACTTCCGCTGTCGTAACACTGCCCCTTCCTTAGTATTGTTCATCCCGAACAATAGCACTTACATTAAACCAATAGATAATTAAC
>NW_013666028.1:526572-531125 GCF_000517525.1 Limulus polyphemus
GGATGGAGTTTGAGGTTTGCTGCTTTCAAACGCTTGAATACTTCTTTTAGCCGGGACATTTCCTCATCAAATGTTGTTACAAACACAATGACATCGTCCAGGTATACTTGGGCTATCCTCCATTGTAGGCCTTCCAGTACTCTTTCCATCAGCCTCTCAAATGTTGCTGAAGCATTGCTAAGCCGAATGGCATCACACGGTATTGCCAGAGACCTTGGCCTTAACTAAATGCAGTCTTAGGTTTATCTGCTTCAGCCATTTGCACTTGATGGAAACCTGACTTTATGTCCAGAGTTGAAAACCACCTGGCTCCACTTAAGGCATCGAGAGTATCATCAATTCTTGGCTATCTCTGGCTTATATACTAAAAAAGAGGGGGTCTAGCAATAGCTGGGACATTCGTGAGGTTTGCTCGCTAAGTCAAGATCCTTCTAGAAACTTGAGCCCGCATGCTCCCAGCGTCGCATGACTTCCACTGTCGTAACAATATGATGTTATCAGTACAATAAGAGTTAAATGTGATTTTCCATAAGCTGTAGCAAAATTTTCCATTACTTAGTTGATTTTTTGAATAGTTATTCATTATTTTCTTCTTAGGCAGAACAAGTCAGTTTTGCACATCTATTGGACCTGACTGTAATAGTGGTCTTGGCAGCTATTTGGGCCTTTCTTCCTAGTGATGGAATTGCTGCAGTTACTCACTGGTTTTTCCATAAAGTAGTAGATGTAAGTACAAAATACTTTATGCATTTATTTAATTTGTATCTCTCTAATATATTTTGAAATAAAGTAGTGTGACATTCACAACAAAGTTATTGAAAGGGTGAAAAAAAATTAAATTCAAATGTTTGAATATCTTCAAAAGCTGTTTTTCTTGCTTCTGATGAACAACAGACAAATCTTGAATGCATCGTTGTTTTGAATTATTTACTCTTTCTGATTTTACTTGTTTCATACACAGTATCTTAAACATTTGTGATAATTTATCCAAACAAGGATGATTTTCCAATTTGACCAAACTAAAAGTACTGTTAGATATCTGTGATTACTGATGAGAGTTTAGGTTAGTAAATCAGAATTTAAATAGTAATTGAAGTGTTTTGTGAAACTGAAGCTACAACTCTATAAATATATGTTACTCATTTATTTATTTAGAATTTTGTAAAATTGATTAATGTTTATATAAACTACACCATCTGGTTTTAATGGTTACTTTTTATCAATACACTTATAGTAATACAATATATTGCTAAGTTGAACAGTAGTTACTGAGAAAAATTCTTTTTTGAGTGTCTAAATATTTGAAGAAAGATAGAACTTGAGTGTGCAGTTGTATTTCATATTCACGTGCTCTTAATTTATAGAATTTAATCAAAAACACCTTAGGTGTGAAAAAAATAATTGTGGTCAAAAGAGGATTGAGTGTGCGACTTAAAATAATGAAATCAAAATTGGTGACCTAACTGGTAGATACACTTATAGCTTTGATAAGAATTTTACAGCAAATATTCATTCATTAGTTAGCTAGGCCACATATTTTGTTTTACCCAAGTGGGTAAAACAAAATTCATGGCCTGGTTAACTAATGAATGAATATTTGCTATAAAATTCTTATCAAAGCTATAAGTGAAGCTGCCAATTTTGATTTCATTTCTTTGAGTTGCACACTAAATCCTTTTTTGGCCTCACCTTTTTTTCACACCTAAGGTGTTTTTGATTAGATATGACTTTGCCAATACACACCAACAAACCACAGCAAGTAAGAATGTGATACTCAATAGTAGCTAACATTAGCTGTAGGATTGCAACCCTATTATTTAGAACAGACCTATGCTTTACAGAACCAACATGATTCTTTAAAATATATGGTGGTAGTTTTTCTCCTCTAAAACAGTGTTAATAACTTTCTTACAGTAACGTCATGGAATATACGTTAACAGTTTTTGTCATCACCCGCATGCACTCGGTACACCTGTATCAAGCATCATTATTTATGTTAATATCACACGATGCTAAATGCTCTTTAATTAGGAGAATTTAATAAAATTTAACAAATTTTTGTTTATAATTTGGCAATGAATAATAGCCATACACCTTATGATCCTTTTGTAAACTTGGGCTAGAAACTGCTAATCTAGTTTACTTGGCTTAACCAATACTTGTGTATCTGCACATTCTTTCACCCTATAGTTTTGCTGGACGAAATCAGCCTTCTTTAATCCGTATGACAAAAAACTAAAAACAGTCCATTTTTAATCATGGGTGAAGCTGTAATAAAAATTTTAGACTGGTGGCTCGTGTGACTTTTTGTGTATGTGTGCACAAACATTTTGGTCAAATTTGAGCATTTTTTGTAGAATAACTTTGAACTTATAGCTTATATTTAGACCAAATTTGACACCTGATTGTAGGTTGTAAAGATCTATCAGTGTACAAAATTTGAAAAAAGTCCATAAACGTTAACTATGTTTCACCAACAAATAAATTTTCCATACTTACGGTGTGAAGAAGAAAAAAAAGGAAAAAATGCAATCAAAATTGATTTTATATCTTGCGTATTTCTTAATGGATTGCCTTGAATTTGATATGTGAAGTAAGGATCTAGTAGAGCATATCCACTGAAAATATGTGATTGTTTGGATTGCCACAGTCCGAGCTACAGAAAGTGGAAAATTGCTATATTATCACTCCTGTTAAAAACACACAGTGTTTTCTGCAAGTTGTTTTGGTCGCATAACACACTACTGTGTGTCTTGATACTTTTTCATGGAAATCCCACATTTCAATAATGTTTATTAAATATATCATTATAAGTTATTTTACCAAAACTTCTGCATTTCATGTGTCTAAAATAAATATGTTACAGATACTTCTTCACTTGCCTTATAATCGAAAGCTAGAAATAGAAGCAGATGAAGTGGGGCTTCAATTAGCAGCAAAGGTACCAAATTAAACTTCTCTTTTGGACTTCACTTTATAGATTACATGATATTGTATGATTTCTTTGTTTTAAAGTGAATTTGTGTAATATTGACGCAATAATTTTGTGATGTTAATCTTATTTAGCAATTGACTTAATGGTGAATACTCATTTAGTCAATGATTGTTTTATGCAAATCAAAATTGTATGAGTTGAATTTTTTGAAGAAGATAATTGTTTTATCTATTGTAAAGTACCAGAAAATAAAATGGTAATAAATATATAGCTTGTATATCATATGTCTTAAAACTACATATATTCAATGAAAGATGAAGCATTTACTTTACTAAATATAAGCCTAAAGAACTAGCAAACTGTGACTAATTTGACAGTACAAGGTTTTAGAATGGTACTAGCTAAGTAGTAGTGTTTTTTTTACTAAACATCTTTTCACTGTAATATTATTTGTAGGCATGTTTCGATGTTCGAGAAAGCAGTGCATTCTGGTCGAAAATAGGACTACTGAAAACTTTACAAGGAGAGGTTGAAAGTATGGATTGGCTCTCGACACATCCAAGTCATACGGCTCGATCAGTGTATTTGGACAGCTTAATGGACAAGGTTAGGATTATTCAAAAAAGTATATTAACATATATCCAGGCCTAGTTCTCAGCACATGTCATGACCTTTTATGATGCTACAATCGAAATATAATTAAACAACTTCATTATCAATGTAGTGTATAATTCGTAATATATTATATTATCTAAATTTTAACTTCTTCATTTTAAAAAGAAATATTTAAATTCTCAGTTGTCTTTTTTTCTGTATCACATGATGCATTTCAGCTCTTAATTCTCCACTTCAGAATTTTCTAACTTCTAAAAAATGTTGCTGTAGTTTCCAGCCAGTCGGTTAGAAGCACACATTATATATGATTAAAATCAGGAATCTAAAATTTAAACCTTCTACCTTCCCCTTTATTGTTTTACTTTTGAGATTGTTTTGTTAATCAACTGTCAACAGCTGATGGACATGCTTATAACCAATATGAAGAGCAAATTTTCCTCTGTGTAAGTCTCATTACAGCTATTTCGTTTTGGCATCAGTAGAATAACCATTGTGGTTTCTTTATGTGTGGATATTACATTCCTTCTCCAAACATCAAGCAGAATTTTTTAACCTATTTATGGTTTACTTAGAAAGCCAGATAAATTATATTAGTTTGAGACATTCTATTCTAGTGACTGTGTATTCTTTGTGTTGTAAAATGCTTATTTGAAAGATATATGTATTCTTTTTTGGATGCCCAAATTTGTGAGACAATGAGGCTTATTAAAAAATGTTTACTTGAGTGCAAACTACATTGAGTATGTAGTGAGTACTACAAATCCTTGTTTTTATTTACTGTTATATATTTTTTAACAAAAGCAATTAAAATGTGATAATTACAAATTTTTTATCTTAACCTATCAAAAGTCTAGATAGGGGTAGATCCATCATCTACTGTTTCCCTATCTAGTGCTCAATTTTTCCATCGTGCCCTTTTGTCTGGAGGTTTTTGGTGGTATCCCTGATTCCTTGGAATCTTGGGCTGAAGCTGCCTGCGACTAATCCTCTCATGTTCTAGTTT
>NW_013666028.1:531228-549539 GCF_000517525.1 Limulus polyphemus
CCCTTTTGTCTGGAGGTTTTTGGTGGTATCCCTGATTCCTTGGAATCTTGGGCTGAAGCTGCCTGCGACTAATCCTCTCATGTTCTAGTTTCCCATTTGTTCCAACTTTGCCCTTCCACCTCTGTCACTCACCCTGGCCCTTTTCCAGCTCTGCATTCTTTTCAGGTATCCAGACCATCCACCTTTTCCTGCTCCACCTCTATCCAATGTCTCAGTGACTGATGGCCATCTGATCAGTTTAGGACCTGTGGGAGCCTGTCTGTCTCAATTTGCTTGCCTATGGTCACATTTCTCAGCCAATCATGAATTGTTGCGGTTCTTTCCTCTGGTCTTTCTCTTTTCTTCCCTCCCTATCTTTTGCCCAATCTGTCTTCTTTTGCCACCTGTCTAATCCCACTTACCTTCATCACCTTGAGAGGGCAGTGTTGGATTTGTCGAAGAAACCATCAAGAGGGTTCATGACCTCTCTTCAGGTTGTTACTCCTGCCTTTTTTTTGTCCACAAAAAAGACTGGGGACTAGCATCCAATTATTAGCTTTTCTTTCCTCAGTCATTTATTGATCATCCCACATATTCAGATAGAGAATTTTCTCTCTCTCTCTGTTGGTCATTCCAACTCAGCCTGTGGATGACCAAGTTTGAGTATCAGATGCCGTTCTCAACATCCCAATTACCCTGTCCTTACAATTTTTCCTTGATTTGTCCAAAGGGATTGCATTTTCCAATTCCATGCTCTCCCATTTGGTATAGTGTTGGCCCTCTATGTTTTCCATGACATTATGTGGGTCTTTACTCAACATCTTTAAGGTCTATATTTGAGATTTCTTTTCTGTATGTATAACTGGCTTGTCTTTGCCAGTTCCAAGGCAGAATCCTCTGAACACACTTTTCTTCTTCTTAATAATACTACTTGTTTGGGATGGCTTGCAAAAACTTCCAAATCCTTCTTTACTCCTACCCAGTGTCTCATCCACCAGGGTATTCTCTTCAACTCTCACCTTAGCTGTGCCCAACCTTCACCAATTCCCTACGGGACCTTAAGCATTGGTTGCCACATTTTGTATGACAGGTTCTGTATATTAGGGACCATGGTTTTTCTGAAACCTCATTACACTTGGTTGCACACATGTGTACTGTACAACGAGGGAGGTTGTGCGACCAGTAGAACCTCTCTGGGGATCCATCGTCCTCCCAGATCCACCTCTCCCTTCTCTTCTGGAGGATCTTGCTTGGTGGATGGACCACTCTAATACCATCTCCAGCATTCCCTTACTTCTCACAGACACTTCTCTCTCTCAGGGTCGGGAATGTCACTGAATGACAGCCTGACTTTGGGCTCTAGGTTCCTGTTGGAATGTTTTTTACATATCAACACCTTTGAACTTCATTGTTGTCCTTCAGGCATACTCTCATTTAGTAATGATCCATTCAAACCACATACTTGTCGAGTGCAGTACAGGAGACCCTTGTCACTTAATAGTTCCTAGCTTCTGGGGTGTTGGACCATGGAGAATCCTCATCGATTGAGATCTAACTACTTGGACTAGAACAAGGAGGCTCTCTGATGAGAAATAGAACTTGGGTGTCACTGTAGAGTAGTGAGGGTCACCCCACATGTATAACTATGATACATCACAATCTTCATATGGGCCAATGATACAGCTCACTTACTAATATTTTCTATACATTTATCTTACAAGTTCTCCTGCAGCCCAGAGTCTGCTCAATAGAAATGAGGTGAACACACTATTACCAATCCATTCTACATTGTACTGAAAAGAAAGACATATTCTATTCCCATAGCTGGCACAAGGCCCACAGAAACTGACAGTCAAGTGGGGGTGTATATATATCTATAGTGTATCAACATAATATGGTGCCTTCCTCCTGCAGCTGGATGAGCCCCAGAGAGACTGACGGTAGAATTGGGGTGAACATACTGTCTGTAACACTGATTTATTACAACACATACCCTATTTCCACAGTAGACAAGGGTCCTATAGTGACTAATTGTCGAATAGAGGTTTATATAAGTATCCATGCAGAAAGGAATCCATAAAGTGCCCTTTTCCTACAGCTGGGTTTGATCCCTGAAGTCTGATGGTGGAGGAAGTAAGAACACAAGGTATGGTCTGAACAAGTTCTAACCACACTACACATATTGGCTGGTCGACAACTTATGTGTGAGTACTTAGACAGCCATATACCTATTCCACCCATCCTTGCAACACAATTATGGCTTCTTTGCCACTTCCATACTCCTATATGAACAAAGAGTATACACTAGATGTGGTCTCCCATGGGTGTGCCTGTATGGAGTCCTTGCCATCAGGTGTCACATCCCATGGTTTTCTTGAGTAACTTTTGAAGGAAGCTCATTAAGGTAATCTTTGCACCAGTCCCTACACCATTTCAATGTGGGATTCTAGCTATTCTGTGTGTGGAGTTGAGTACTCACTGCAAAAGTTAACATTTTCCTCACCTGAAAATGTATTTCTGGTAGATACTCACCTTCACACATATTCTCATCCATCCTCCCCACTTTTTGGTGCACATTTATTCATTTCTTTGTAGAAGGAGCCATTGCACGCGGAGATGTGTCTCACTGCTATTGGTGAAGGGTTCTGATGTATGATGACATTATCATGCAGTAGCACAAGTTCATGAGATTTCTCATGATCTTAGGTAGGAGTTTTTACAAGGCTGGTGGCTTGCAAATCTCTTTGGCAGAATGTGCAAAATCATGATAAAGAAGGCTATTTTGTGTGAAGAGGTGAGTATCTATTGAAAATACACCTTCAGGTAAGGCAAGTGGTAACTTTTTTAGGTACAACAGATTTATAATGATTTTATCTAAAATTTTGTGAAGATATATGTAGTAAAATAAAAATTATAGTAAACGTCATTATGTTTCACAGATATGGAGTCGGTCATTTTGATCGAGCCTGTAAACAGAGAGTTAAGTGACATAGAAGTATATTACTTATTAAAGTTTTTATTCAACTGCTTGATGTATGAAAGTCCATCTTACTTATAAAATTATCTCACATGAATATTTTATCTGCTTTTAGGCCTTAAAGCAGCGTTACGAATGTGGATGCCCATCACTGACTAGAGTGGATCCACGAGCACAGATTGAAAATTTTAAACAGAAACTTGAGGAAGATGCAGCAAAAGCATTAGCACATAAGCAAAAAATGGTTGTGTTGGTACCTAAGTCATCATAAGATGATGTGTCCATTTGCCTTTGAGAAAAAAAAATAGAAATATTTTTACTAACTTGTTTGTTACAAGGACATTAGTGTTCATTTTGACTTCTTGTTATAGCTAAGTACTATTACAGAATTTAAGAGCTTCAAGTTGTTTGGGAGTTAGTTAATAACATTTTCTTATTAACTCTTACAAAGTAAAATTTTCTTTACACAGAAAACACAGTCTCAAAAAAAAGTATTTCCCATATTTGAAGTAAATGATTCAAAATACTCATCATGTCATGTCTTTAAATGGTAACTAAAAAACATGGTTACTTAGGATTAAGAACTTTGTAAAAAAACAAAGGTTAGTGTTTTTTTAATATTTTAAAAATGAAAGTGACTGACAAAGTAGGTGAAGTGCTTGAATTTCATAAGAAAAACAATAATATATTTAATTGGCATTGAGTATGATATAAAAACATTTTGCCACAAAATAAAAGGTTCTATTATGTTTTGTAAATCATACTTTTGGCAGCAATATGGAAATTTAATTTTTCTTTTATATGAAATTTACATACTCATTAATTGTGATATTAGGTATTGCTATTTAATATTTTTTAATAAATTATTGAAAACTACTGTTTCTGTAAACATAGTTCTACTCCTCACAAATATAGTTCTGCTCCTCACAAAATGTGACCTTGATTCTTTCCTGTTGTCTCTTTGTGAAAGTGTGGGTATGTTTTCTGTGATCTGTACACCACTCTTGTTGGAGTAATTTATATTTTAGTTGAAGGGTTGTCAGTTAGGAGTCTTCCATATGACAAACATTATAAGATCATCTGACTTACTTACAATGTCATTGTGGTTTTTTTTTAATGTGAAAATTTGCTAGTGAATAGGATAAGATGGATAGAATAGAAATTAGTATTTGAATGTGAATATTTTGAAATAACAAATACTGTATTTCGAGATAAAGGTGTTGAAAATAAATGTCACTTTAGGTTTCATGTTGTGTTCCTGTGCATAGTTCATAAGAGAACTACTCAAACTTTTGTTGTGTAGGTTTTGTCATCATCAAATATTTCTAACAGTTATTTACCTCTACAATTGGTATTATGTAACAAAATTACTTTCAAATCTGATAAAAATAAAGACAATATTTATAAATATGTTAGTTTTTTGAATAAATAATTTTTAGGGTAAAATTGTACATAATTACAAATACAAGTATATTATTTTTAAGAAACTACACTTTATTCCTTCATTTAAATGATGTATAGCTGGTGACTGAAGACAAGACTGAAAGAAATGAAGACTTGAAAACTTGAGGAAATGTTTATTCTTGTTATCTTTTGATTTTCTTTAAGAGGTTTTCAGTTGTGTACACAACTTCATTCATTCACAGTCATTCTTAAAAAACAAACATGATGATAGAAGGCCCATCAAGGTCACCCTTTAATTTTTCAGATAACTGCTATTTCAAATTAAATGAATCTTTTCAGACCTGTATCTTTGCCCAATAGATGTTTGAAATAATCTTGTCACCTGATGAACTATTCTGTGTATTTATATCTGAGTAGCAGTTTTACCTAATATCAAGGCTAAATTTAAGTTTCAATTTTTTTTACCACTAATATTTAATTCCCCATTCAAAATATTATCTCATTCTACCATTAAATTAGCTCTTTTATGGCTAGTGTTTTTAAGCCTTAATAAATTGTTTTATATACCTGAATAAATTTTTTGTAGTCTATTTATACTTTATTCTAAACCAAAAATTGTTCTGATTACCTGTTTTTGTATTACTATCACCATATCAGGATCTCAAATTCATGAGATTTTTTATCTTTTCATTTTTTAAAAATCACGACAAAAATGTGTATTTCTGTTAGTAGGGAGATGGGTAGAAAATGTCAGTAAGTAGCTTTAATATCAGGCATGTGAACCAAAACACTCCACAGAGTTTCCTTCATCTTTGATATTACATATCTGGTAAGCAAAAAAGGTTATTTCGAAGGAATAAAAACATTAGTTTTTTTTATGGTTCCTATGGAAAATTTTAAATTATGTTAAAGTCACAGTTACATTTTTCATTCAACTAATACTTAGTAATACCAATATCTATCCAGCTGAATTCAATCAAAACCTCTTATTCTCACATTTTATTCAAAGTACTTCAATTGTTGTTTAATAGAAGCAAAGCTTGTTTTCTCACTTTCTCAGATCTAATTTGCTATCATTTTATCTACCAAAAAGGTGAAAAGCAAGAAATTCCTTCATTATTAATTTAACCTAGTTTAAACAGTTCCTCATAGTCATCAACAGCATTCTTAAATATTACTTAGGAACAAACAGTTCTTCCTTACGTTTAGAATTTTTTCTTTCCTATCAGCTCTGTGTTAACCTCACATAAATTTGATTTTATTTAAGTGACAATATAGGTCCACAGAATAATGAGAGGTTTGAACAAGACATTTTTTACAGAGTTTCTCTGAAACTAACTGAGTTTGTGAAAAGGAAATAAAGGGATTGGACACAATGAACAACTTTTATTTAAAAACACTTTGTATGTACTTTCTTTGAATGCTGGACAGTCGCGTTTAATGTTCTTTCTCCAAGCTTCATTCAATGAATTATTTAACTCAGTAATACCAGACTTATCCATAGCTGCCAACGTGACTAGTCATTATTATTAAAACTAAAGGGAGGTCGTAACCTCAAGTCATTATCTGTCTACCATTGGGGGCGTTGTCTACATTCATGCACAAGGTGCAGCTTTATAACCATACATCACATGAATATACTAAGTATTATCTCAAGAAAATGAAAGCAACTTAAAACTTTGTTGAACACTTCTAGGTTTCACTGCATGTATAAAAAAATGAAAAATTCTATAATAAAGAAGGATGAAAACTTTCACATACAAACGTATCTGTACTAGATACTAATCTTCATGTTCCGCAATAAATCTCTTTCCGAAAGAGCTACTAGACAATTTGCACTGTGTAGTGGGTTTATTTATTTTATTTTCGTTATGATTATTTCAAAACAATTTCTCAAAGACTTGTAGTTATGTAGCGAACTCTTTATTATCAGTGTAGCACTTATATTTATTAAAGATTCATATGACAAAAGGAGTTTTTGATAGACTAAAAGGTGTTAGTTGTTTTTTGATATATTCGAAAAAAATATTATGCAGGAGTAAAAAAACAACAACAAACAATTGCTTCATTCCCATGAAGTGAAATAGTTTACTTGGGAATTTGGAAAGAATAAGTGGATTAAAAAGATCTTGTTTGATATTAATCAACTGTTAATGAACTATAAGTTGTACCATTATTAATTTGTACAGTGGCAAAGCAGCAAGTCTGTAACACTAAAAACCAGGTTTCGATTCTCTTGGTGTGCTCATCACACATAGTCTATTGTGTAATTTTGTTCCTAGCTACAAACAAAACCGTATCACAAATTTTAGTTTCACTTTATAAAAAGAATAGTATGGAAGATATTGATATATTAAAGACATGTTTTATACAACTTAACACAGTTTTCTCTTCTCATTTGTCCCACGGTGGTATGTCTGCGGACTCAAATTGCTAAAAACTGGGTTTCGATAACCGCGATGGGTAGAGCACCGATAACTGCTTGTGTAGCTTTGTGATTAAAAACAACAACAACAAAAAAATTCATTTTAATGAAATAGATAGAATATTTTTTTGATATAAGTTAATAACAGCTATTAGCAAGTATATGACTTAATATCACGTCTTCGTTATGTTTAGGTAAACACAGAGCTACACAATAGGTATCGAAATACGGTCTTTAGCGTTATAAGCCTTCAGATTTACCGTTGAGCCACTGAGGGTCTAATATGTTAATAATATTGGTATGAACATACAAAAATAGCGATTGTTTCATCCAGTTTTTAACTCTATTACATTGTGTGTGTGTGTGTGTGATTGTAGTCGTAACTTATATCTTATACCACTGGATGTGTATGAAATAAAATATTTCCTCATAGCTGTGATTCTCCTTCAAGTTAAATTCAACGGCACGGAAACAGTGTATATTTTGTGTAATTTTTAGATATAAGATATACATAATTTAAAGTTTTAAATAAAAATGAGGAAAATAGTATTTTTCTAATGCTGATGTTTATCTTAATTTCTTTTCATCTTAAGTTCTAAATCTAAAGTATTTGTCTACGTGTAAAATTTCATAAAATATTATCTCAATATTTTTATTTACCTAAATAAATATGGTAAATAAACAATTAATGGGCTAAAAATATTTTTTCACCAATCTCCATTTCTACTTCAAGAGAAGGCGCTTATTGTGACGTATATCATAGAGTTGTGTCTTTACGACGCCTAGTGAGGACGACGTGAACTCGTGTTACATCGTTAGAGAAGAAGAAGTAGTAGTAATAGTAGTACGATGAGGTAAAAGATAAGTGCTGAAAAGAAGTAACATAGGTCTAATGTTGTTAAAACTTAAACCTATACTACTGCCTGGATTCTTAGTTAACTTTGAGTCGTAGTATATTTTTAAGTGGTGTAAAGCATTGGACAATTCAGTCCCACAGTAAAATTTTAAGTGTTAACTAACAAGTCATGATTCATCAGTTCTGAATCTTTGGATGCCCCTAGATCAGTAGATGGAACTTTAACTTTTAAGGAAGACTTTTCACATCCGGGTTGGAACATACAGAGGTCACGTGAGGTCAGTAGGCGTATCATGTCAAACATAAATTGGCGAAGTTTGTAATCGAGTTTTAAGACTTTAGCAAGTTAATATTCAATATTATATTGTGAGGAGATTTCATACAAACTTTTCTATATAGTTAATACTAACAAGTTATTGTTTTACTAAGGATATATTTTCATGGAAAATTTTATTTTAGAGTATCAGCAATATTATAATTATGCACATATAACATAGTGATTACTTACTCGTATTATTAATACTACCCAGTGCTAGCAGTAGCATCAGTAGAAATAGAAAAACACTTATTAAAAGTTGTAACTTTTGTTTCAGAGTTGGGTAAGTGCAACATTCACTGGTTTTACTTTTAATTGCAGTATAGGACATTTCTTAAAAAGAAAGGTATCATGACAATGCAAGTGATTAATTGTTAAATAAGGCTTTGTGTGTGAAAAAAAATGCTATTTACTTATTAGTTTTACTTTTAGTGAAACATATCTGTTAACAAAATATTCTTGAGTGCACAAAAAGTTCTGAATATGTTATAATGGATGTTTTTATTTTACTTGCATTATTTTACGAATAAGACCTACCACAGGATACCCAATTGAAAACTGGTGTAAATTTAACCACTACAAGTTTTATTTATACTTTAGTTTTATTTGTTTCTGTGATATGTATGGATATAAAACTATTAGTAGATTGTGTGCATATGGATAGTAAACTTGTAAGAATACATTATTGTAAGTGGTGTGTGTGTGTATATTGATATGTGTTGGTGTACTTGTATGTGTAATAGTTTATATATCTAGTTCAGAAGTCCATAATGATTGTTCTTGCTTTTATTTTTTAGACAAAATTGTTTCTTACTTATGATTAATTTACATAATGCCTTGTATGAAGAGGATGTGTGAGTTGAAACTGGGCTTTACCAACGTTTTTTTTATGCATTTATCAGTGACTTTGATGTGATAACTGGTATACTATGTATATGTATAATAAAACAAATTTATATCAAAGATCTGTTTGGAGGATCAAGGCATTTCCCAAAAGTTTTAATGAGTGTTTTAGATATGCTATACACATAAAACTTGGAAAGAAAAAAAAACAGGACTAGTCATCACCTGTACCAAATCATATCTGACAAGAAAAACAACTTTGAATTTTCTGACAAAAAATAAATGTATTAATATGCTGGTCAACTAAATTTCATAAATTAGATAGTCACATTTTAACTTGTTTCAGCCTGTGAACCTGTGCTTAACATCAGTACTGAAACAAATTATGTGTGCTTGGTATCCTGGGGGTGTCATGTTTGAAACTGACTTCATTTCTCATTCATAAAGTAGGGACCAAAGATGGCACTCATGCTCATTTACCATGGGAAGGTGTTTTAAGGAGGATTTGTTTTGGGGTATGGACTCCCTTTAGAGTAGATATAGAAGTAATTGGGGATAATGGAGAAGCTTAATTGGTATACTGGGAACCTTTGAACCCTGCTGCTTAGTGCAAGTACTTATACTAGGATGAAAATATAATAATAACATAATATCTGTATTGTTCAGTTGTAATTTTAATCATTTTCTTCATAATATATGATCAAAATGAAGATGTAAGGAATACATTGTCTTTTGGTGTATATGTATAAATCTGTCAATCAACAAAGTACACATGTTTAATTACATAGATTTTTTTCAATTTCCTCTTCTAGGTTTTGGTGTAAAATAATGTATGACAATATTTAATACTTTTATGTTTTATAAGTAACCTGAAGTGTGTATAATGTATCATGAAAACAGAGCAACAACATAAAATTACATACATTACATTGTATACCTGTTTACATTTTAAAAAATAAGTCATAAAAATAAATACCTGTCTCAAGACTAAACATCTGTAAATTACAGACTTCTGATGATTAGAAAACATAAATGTATATAACATCTTAATGTACTTAATTTTCATTTAACCAATCAAGTTCATAACTTAAGATACCTCAGATAATGTTGTTTGTATTTGAAATGTTCTTCCTATTGCTGCACATGCTTACCTCTCTCAATTTTAAGATATTCTTTGAGTTAAAGTTTTTTAAATAGTTGTTTTTGGTTTTTGTAAAATGATGCCCACTAAATTGGGGAAATTAGATGTATTCCAAAAACTTATTACTGGCCTGTCATATACAGTACATGTCAGCATATTATTTATGGGAAAGAATAACAATGTTATTTAAATTTTTTCTATTTATATCATCAAACAATCTATGAACGAAAGTAAAAAAAAAAACCTAATTAAACATGTGAAACCGTAAAGTTGCTTTCATATTGATATGAAAGATCCAATGCACTCAAAGGAACTTCATGGTTTCTCCTTCACATACTTGCATCTCTTGAACATAACTTGTTTTAATAAATGGATGTAAAAAGATAGTGAGTGTGTGTTGCATCACTAGAATAAACAGAAAGAAGTGGTATTGCTGTCACTTAAAACTCCAAGTTCTATCCAGACATTTAACAGACACTGAGTATGTTACAAGAAATGGTGCATACAGGCTTGGCTTAAAAAACAGGGCCAGTATAAACAGAGCTTTCTTGTTTGATTTGAAATCAGTTGAAAATGGGAATTTGTAGTGTTGAACATTTCTTTTTCATTATAATGTGGTTATAAATCTATACTATAAGCCCGTAATTGTGTTATTTTATTCTATATATATATCAAGAAAACACATCTATATGTATTATTTAATACTCTGCAGTTGAAAATTTGAATCAGTTTTCATTTGCACATTTTTGTATTAAGAAAAAACATACTGTTGTAACTTCTGTGTTAGAAACTTTGTTGATTAATATTTTTATTTAAAATAAAATACTATCATTTTTTCTATAGTGTATTTTATTAGATCTTTGCTGTTGGTTTATGTACATTAGAACTTAACCTACATTTCAAGTATGAAAGTTATAAATTTCAAAAAGGCAAATTTATACTTATACTTAGACAAAATTATTTTTCAAAAGATCAGTAAAAAACAAGGTGAGAGAAAGCCATTTGATATACTGAGGTTATCCTCACAACCATAAAATAAAATTCAAATTAAATGAAGCCTTTAATATTGATGTATCTTTTCAAACAAATTTTCAAAAGGTTTCAAACAGCACGTACCATATCATAATGGAAACCATTCCACAAGTTTTTAACATACCAGAAAGTATTATTTTGGAAGAATCAGCTTGCTACATTTTCAACCATTTCATTTTTACATTTTCAACCAACTTTTTCTCATGCATCCTTTTTGATGTCCTAATTTCCTGTTTCACCAACTGTCTCTATCTATTATAATCTTCTAAGTCTCCTGTCATACTGGTCAATTTAAATTTATGATGCTTTTCTTTAATTTCATTTCTTAAACTCTTTGTGAGCCAACCTGTTTTTTTTTTACTTGTAGATACCCTGTACTTTCTATTAGGAATAGGTTTACATTGAATATATAAAAATTTATCTTTAAACATTTTCCATATCTGATAAGTGTTTCCAAATAACTCGGCTGCCCAATTCATAACAGATAACTCTTGTTGCATCCTTTCAAAATTTGCATTTTTGAAATTTGATATACTGAGGTTATCCTCACAACCATAAAATAAAATCCAAATTAAATGAAGCCTTTAATATTGATGTATCTTTTCAAACAAATTTTCAAAAGGTTTCAAACAGCACGTGCCATATCATAATGGAAGCCATTCCACAAGTTTTTAACATACCAGAAAGTATTATTTTGGAAGAATCAGCTTGCGGTGATGTAGACTTCCAAAGCTTCAACATGTTACCTGTGATATTGAAGTTTGTTTTTCCAATGTTATCATTCTGTCACTTATTTATGTCACCAGAAGAAGATATGTCATCCTAATCTCTAGCTATTTTGGATGAATCATGTCATCTCCAGTTCTATCTTACAGAGAAAACAAGTCCAAACCTTTATGCTTTTCCACATAGCTTAAACTTCTTGAACCAAGTGTCATTCTATACAAGTACCCTATCTCTGCATTATTTTTAAAATGTTATATTTTATGTAGCAAGGAAACCAAAATTGTTCACATAACTCCAGGTGAGGCCTTATTTTTAATTCACAATGCTAATAAAGATAACTGGTGTATCTGTTTGCTTTTTTACCACAGCATAGAGCTTTAGGGTTTTATCAAACTTCCTATTTAAATCCTGCTTGTTTTCCACAACACTAGTTGCTCTTTCATGAAGAGTTATCTATATGTGTTTGTGTGTGTGTGTGTATATGTATAATTGTAACAATATAACTAGATGGTCGGAGTAAATATTCTTGAAATAGGTGTTAATTCTAAAAATTGTGTATCAAATAACTTTCTGTGGCAGTTTAACTACATGTGCAATTTTACTTGTTTAATGTAATACAGTAATATCCCATTTAGTGCTCAGGAAGGGATCCTGAGAACAGGGCTCTAAATGAATCAGCTCTAAACAGGGTCATTTTAACATTACGTATATGGAGATATGTAACTGAAGGCATTGTTTCTTACCTGTGAATAATGTATAAGTGCTTTATTTAACATAAATTACTCACTATAATATCATCATCACCGAAAAAAATGTTTTTATTAGCCTTCTATCTTGTTTGGTTACAGAGCCATCAAATAGAAAATCTGACCCCTCCTGCCACACCCACTTGTCACATCATCTCTTTCAGGATTTGTCAATACATATAGTTCTCTCTTACACTTACGACTATATTAGTTATAACCAATAGACAGGCAAGGTTTTTGTCTACCAAATGACATATTATATTACGTTGTTTTCTGTACAGAGATTTGTAGATCTCTTCCTAAGAAAAATTTTTTCAATGGGAACAATATTGTTTATGTGGATGATGTTTTAACAATTCATATTGCATCACTAAAATGCTATTAAATAAAAATTACTTAGTGCACTACTACCATTAGTATGAAAAAGTTATGTTCAGAAAGTTATGGATTTTCATAATTTTTTTTCTCTCTTGTGACTAAAATCTCTCCAGGAGACAACAGTTTTATAATGAATCAGCTTAAAGTGGGGTGGTGCTAAGTGGAGTGTTACTCTATTTTTCTATACAAAAAACATTGCTGGTCTTGCAGGTGGTAGTCTACATATTAAACAAAAGCTATATATATTGGTTTTCAAGGCTTTTCCAGCTTTCAGCTTTTAAAACAACTTTTAGAATCTTGTGCTGTAAATATATATATAGCATTTTAGAGAACTGTCATCTGTCATCATCGGGCCCAGTTGATGAGTTCTTGTTTCTTGTGTTGAATGAAAGGCCTCTTGGGCAGTGACTTGTGGGAGGCTGAGGATAGATCTGAAGCTATTTTTACATACCTCTTATATGGAATCTGAAAACAACAAATTAAGAAGAATGTGGGAAAAAAATTTAGTTAACATGGTTGGGATCACAGAAGCTAGGCCTCAATAGTACAAAGTTGACTTTTGATGAAACAACATTGTTGACTTTTGAAAATTACATTGAAAAGTATGTTACATGTACAAAACTTTTTTTAGCTTGCAACTGTTGCTTCTGAGTTTATAACGTATTTACTGTTACTTGGATGTTAGTGAGTCCAGAACGATTACAGTAATTGTAGTTATCTGGTTCACGGTATCTCTTTTAAAGAAACCATTGTGTTAAAGTTAATTGAACTTTGAAATTCACCTCCATACAATTATCAAGAATAAACCAGTTGAGTTAGAAATTGTTTTTTAGTGATAAATACTAGCCTACATGTACATGTAGGTGTTGAATTTCCTAAGCTAACTTACAGTAGACTTCAGACTTGCATCTACTCTTGTTTCATGTGCATTGGTCTGTTACAAGGTTAGTTAAATCATACTTGTGTGTGTTATGTTTTTAGGGAACTTAACATTCTCCTTTCTTGACTATCATAGGGAAATTGTTCAGCATAGGATTCTTGAAGTAACTTGTTTGGAAGGTATTAAATGTGTGTCTTTCAATAACACACCAAATATTATAGCTACTTTGTGCTTAGTAGTGTTTGTATATTCAGGATATGTATGTGCAGAATCTGACTCACAATGAAATACTTTATAAATGTAATTTGGGAACAATGACCTTCTTCTAAATTGTCAACTTGGAAATATGTTCTAGGTTTGCTTTTTGTCCAATGCTTTTATTGCTCATTTTAAATTTAATAATACATTGTTAAAATATATATATATATATATATATATATTTATATACACACACAAATATGTATATACTAGATGACAGTTGTGTGCTTATTTGTAGCAGTATTGATTTAATTTTGTTGATTAAAATTTTAAAAGGCATTGTTTTGTTTGTCTAGTTAGGTAACATAACTAAATACTTGAAATATACATGTATCATAATGTTTTAAATGGGATACTGTAAAATATTGAAACTTTTTATTATTAACATTCAGATATAAACAAAAAAATCTATAAGCTGTTTGATATTTTGTATAAAAATTGTTAATGTTTTTTTTTTTATCCAGGTAAATACATAGTAACCTGACTTATTAGCCCTTTCAGAAATTTTTATTTTAAGACTAAGAGTACATTCTATCAACAGCTTATTCGTGAGCTAATCAGTGTTTCGGGTCACTGTTCTGAGTGACTAATGTTTTATCATCAACACAAGTTCAGAAATAAGTTTTAAGGTTTAGTATAATATCATTGTGCTCAAATTTATTTTCTTGTGAATGATTTAATTATTACTTTCATTTTATTCCTGCTGGATGAACAATAATTTTTATGATTTAAAATCTGAACTTTTCAGTGCTCAGTTATTTACATCATTTATAGAGGAATTTGACCAACTGTCCAAATGAAGTTTTGACATTATCATGATTTCAGTAGCTAAGTGTAGAATGAATCTTCAGAAAAAGAAAAAATTGATTTTACTGTTTACTTATTGCCTAAAATTATTATATGTAGATAATACTGAAGTTATTGGTCTAATTTTGATTGCTATTATCACCATATCATTAAATGTAACAAATATGTTCATATACCATTATTTTATCTATATGTGTATGATGTATGACTTGATAATTTTTAAAAATCTTATAGTAATTGACTTGTGCAATGTTATTTTATTAAATACACTTTTTATGTCATATGCACATACTTTGTATGTTGCTTCACCTTTCTCTTTTCACACTGTTGTGTACTTTACTTCACAAAATTTATTACCTGTATTAATTCTTGTTTTCTTACATCTACAGCTTGCTTAAACTCTTTTTGGACTCTCATCAGAAGCAAACTCTAAATTAACTTTACAGCATGACATGAGAAGATGTTACTTTCATAATGGTTTTCAAAGTTAAGATTCAACATCTGTCAAGTGGTTTATAAGATTAAAGTAATGGGATATTTGACTAAGAAATTACGTGTCATTATCCACTAGCAACGTATCTATAGCCCTTTCTTAAACAGATGTCTAATTTATCACAATTCTTAAGGTTTCTATTTCAAGAGCTTTTAGTGCCATTCCTTGGCACAACTGACCATGAAATGTGTACATAATAGTTTTGTTGCTGCTTATGGCATGTGGGAAGGGTAGATAACTGGGTGCATGAAAAACATATGCTTGACAAAAATAGTTAACATGATATATGAGGAAGAAACATAGATGTTTTTTTGATTATTATTGGACTTTTTTTCTCAAAAGATATTACTTTATGAAACTAGTAACTTGCAATTGTAGGAGGCATTATTTTGAATGATGTACATTGTAAATAATTTCAAATATTTTTTAAAGAGTTTTAATGTGTACATATTACTAGTTTTATCTTTTAAATGAAGTTGAAGTGTAGTTCAGAAGCTACAACCATGTACAAAATTATTACAATAATAACAGTAATACAGTTTATTGAAGATTATGCCACATTTGTTTTATTATATAGATAGACAAGTGTATATTCAGCACTAATTAAAAATAGATGGATAAACCTTGTGTAATAAAATATATTTATAAAGGAACAAAACTCAATAGCATTAATCTATAGACTGAAACAAAATTTTCAGTGGTAACTTGTGAATGACAGAACAGTGGCAGTCTGGCAAGTCAGTTTTGGTTATCCTAAGTGTGTAATTATAACCAGATACAGGTAACAAGCATACTGTGTGGGTGTTCATGTGTATTATTTTGGACAGCTCTGTGTGTATATTCAAACATAATGTACTACATACACACATCCAAAAGCATCCTTAAAGAAATAGTCAGAACTCAGCTCAAAAATTCATCAGAAAATAAACAGTGATAGGAAAAAAATATAGAAGATAGCAATATTATTGAGTTAGCATCTCATTTTAATTTTTCATAAGAGCCTTTTATGCTTATTAAATTTTCAGTTATCCACTGTTATTTAAATGTATTTTTTCTTTTTTCTCTGGTCAATATTGGATTTAACCACCTCAGCACAACTGATAAATTCAGTGTTAGCAGAAATTTCATTTTAAATATTGAGGTAGTTATTTTTTAAGCTATATGCAGTATCCAGAAATTTTAATGGACCTGATTAATTGTGAGTGAAACAGACAGACACACTGATACAGTCTCTAAAACTGTTTGTATATTTCTTTGTAACATTGTGATTATCTCTTTTTCTTATATTTATTTTTACCCTCTTCCTTGTGGAAGAGCTTGTCATTGCTTTCTAAAAATGACAGTGCTAGAAAAAAAAACTCTCGTGCATCAGAGGGGATTGATAGTTGAATCTCCAGAAGCTGATTCTTTTTTTTTTTGCACACTTTTCTGTACTACCTTAATGTATTCAGCCTTTATTTTTCTTTTTGTACATGGTTTTGTTTTAATTGCAGCATTAACATCAGAAAATGAAAGAAAGTGATATCATGGAAAAAGACTTAGATGAAAACAGTATTAAGGAAGATGGTGTCAGTACTACAAGCAGTGAAACCAAAGACCAGGGGAGTGATAAGAAAAGTAAAGATTTAGCAGAGAAGAAGAAGATCAAAAAAGAAACTAAAACACAAAAAGAAGCTAAAGCAGGACAGAAAATGAAGCAAGTTAAAAAAGGTTGTCTAAATGAAATGAATATCTCTTTTTGTTATATTAAAAAATATTTTGTATGTGTGTTAACATATACTGATTTGTTTATCTTTTTGACCAATACCGTTTAGGTCAAAATAAAAATACATAACAATATTTTGGGACAACATGGGACTTATTGGTCCATCTCGGTTGTTCCATCCTCAAAACTAAATTAAAATGATTAAAAAGAATAACAAAAAATTTGAACCCAGCCCTTTTAATTCATATACTTATCAAGTATTTTCTTAAACTCATTTAAATTTACTGCCTTTACAACATCTGAAGGCAACCTATTCCAAAGGCCAACCACCCTGTTAGAAAAATGAAACTGTCTCATTTGACAAGGTTCCACATAAAAGGCTTGTAAAAAAAAAATTAGCTCTATAAGTGTGCTGTTGCTAGTGGTAGGGCAAATAGGATTTTAGGTTGTATCTATAGAAATATTGAATACAAGTCTAAAGAGGTTATTCTTTCATTGTACAGGTTACTGGTTATGCCACATTAGGAATATTGTGTTCAGTCTTGGGTTCCTTACCTTAGGAAAAACATTAAATTATTGGAAAGGGTTCAGAGAATGGGTTATAAGAATGGTGCCTGAGATGGAGGTGTTGTCATACAAGGAGAGGCTGAAATCTCTGAAATTGTTTTCTTTTGAAAACAGAAGAGTTAGGGGGATCTGATTGAGGTGTTTAAGACTGTAAAGAGAATTGACAGTGTTGATGTATCATCTTTTTTTATATTTAACAATGAGAATAGTAGGACTAGGGGACACAAATATAAATTTTGGCAAGGTAGGAGTCATCTTCAGCTATTTCTGAAAATCCAGATACACCAAATCTACACCTTACCCTCATCTACATAAGCAGTAACCTTTTCAAAGAATGTTAAAAGATTTGTAAGGCAATATTTTTCCTAAGTGAAACATTGTTGACTATCCAATAAAATTCTAAACTTTGTTAAATGACTTTGCAAAGCATCTTTTATCAGACTTTCCAAAACTTTTCCCACAACTGATTTAAGACTAATGGGTCTATAATTACTGGGACAATTTTTATTCTCTGGTACCTGCCCACTATTCAAGAACTGACAAAAAATACTAGTAAGTGGCTCATATATCCAATCTTTAACCTCCTTCAAAACCCTTGGGGAAATGTTATCTGGCTCAGGAGCCTATCGTTTTCTAAACTTCCCAATTTTTTCTTAACCAGATCAGAATTAATGCAGTCATCTTGTTTGATCTTGTTTCCATTTATCAACTGATTAAGATGTGGAATACTGCTTAAATCTTTATTAGCAAAAACTGAAGAAAAAGCTAAATTTAATAA
>NW_013666028.1:550529-579170 GCF_000517525.1 Limulus polyphemus
AACCCCTCTGCTTTCTTCTATCCAATTTCCTAACTTATCCTCCACACCTACAGAGCTGATTTTTTTTACAAGCTTTTTATGTGGCACCTAGTCAAATGCTTTCTGAAAATCCAGATACACCAAATCAACACCCTTACCTTCATCTACATAAGCAGTTACCTTTTCAAAGAATGTTAAGAGATTTGTAAGACAAGATTTTCCCTTAGTGAAACCATGTTGACTATCCAATAAATATTCTAAACATTTTTAAATGACTTTGCAAAGCATCTTTTAACAGACTTTCCAAAATTTTTCCCACAACTGATGTAAAACTAATGGGTCTATAATTACTGTGACAATTTTTATCACCTCCTTTTAAAGGGGGAGTTACATTAGCTAACTTCCCATCCTCTGGCACCTGCCCACTATTCAAGGACTGACAGAAAATAGTAGCAAGTGGCTCACATATCCAATCTTTAACCTCCTTCAAAACTGTGGGGAAATATTATCTGGCCCAGGAGCCTTATCATTTTTTAAACTTTCCATTTTTTCTTAACCAGCTCAGAATTAATGTAGTCATCTTGTTTGATCTTGTTTCCATTTATCAACTGATCAAGATGTGGAATACAGCTTAAATCTTCAATAGTTAAAACCAAAGAAAAAGTGAAATTTAATAACCCAGCCATCTCATAATCATCAGATACTAGCCTTCCTTTATCATCTGTCAAAGGTTCCATCTCTATCCTAATATTTTGTTTTCCCTTAATGTATTTAAAGAAATCCTTACTGTTCATTCTTACATTTTCAACCAACTTTTTCTCATGCATCCTTTTTGATGTCGTAATTTCCTGTTTCACCAACTGTCTCTATCTATTATAATCTTCTAAGTCTCCTGTCATACTGGTCAATTTAAATTTCTTAAATTTATGATGCTTTTCTTTAATTTCATTTCTTAAACTCTTTGTGAGCCAACCTGGTTTTTTACTTGTAGCTACCCTGTACTTTCTATTAGGAATAGGTTTACATTGAATATATAAAAATTTATCTTTAAAAATTTTCCATATCTGATAAGTGTTTCACATAACTCGTCTGCCCAATTCACAACAGATAACTCTTGTTGCATCCTTTCAAAATTTGCATTTTTGAAATTTGTAACCAAAATATCATTATTCCTTTTCTCCATATGCAGCAAAACATTGAACCTAATAGAACAATGATCACTTGCACCCAGATGTTCCCAAATTTCCACCCTCTCAATCATTTCTGTATTTGAAGTTAACAATAAGTCTAAAATAGCATTGTTTCTGGTTGGTTCTTGGACTAACTGATGAAGAAAGCCATCCTGAACAGTTAACAAAAACCTTTCTCCCTCATGGTTTGATTCTAGAATTTCCCAATCTATATGCCTGAAATTAAAATCACCCATAATTATGATTTCATTAACAGCTGAAATCGTAATCTCATTGTAATGTTTCTCACTAATTTCATCAGAATCATTTGGTGGCCTGTAACAAATTCCCACTAAACACAATACGGGCAACACGTAAAAATATTTAAAACTCTATGTTAAAAAAGAAGCCAAACATTTTATATGAACTTAAGTTGTGCTGCATATATTTTGGATCTTTTTCTTGCAAGTAGATTCAGGGGAATTCATTAATACATGTCTATTGGTATTAGTTGTTTGAAGGTCATAGCTATTAATTGATATCATTAGAAAATTGTCTCTGCCAGTCACTGCCGAAAACACCATTATTAAGTGTTCATCTAATTTTTTTTTTTTACTGAAATGCTGCCTGTTGGTAGTACAATCAAAACTTGAAGATTATAAGGGATACTTTAGATAATTATACAGTGTTAATGGGAATTTTATGTTTGAATTAAAGTGTTAAGATATCTTTGTTCATTAATACCTTTTGAGTTATGGAAGCATTTTAAGTTCAGCTGTGGATAGAATGCCACCTGTAAGACTAATTACAATTTGAATGTGTGTAGTACAGAGCAATTGTTATTTCTGTAATTCTGCACACAGGGTTAGCTTCATTCAGATGATTAGTTTCTAAATGAGATAGAGAAACACTAGGTTCTTGAGTGTATAGTTTTTGAAATGAAGAGAAAAGGTTCAACTAAAGTATTGATCATACTAGAGTATAGAGACACACTTTTACTTGGTTAATACTATGTTTGAGGGGGGGGACTTCTGTATACTCTCAGAATTAATAAAGTTATCAGTTTATAACTAGATTTTTCAATTAAAGAAAAATCAAGTTTCTATAGTAAAAGATAAAATACTTGGTCCATTTTCATTATCATTTTTTGTTACGTACTTGTGTATGTATAATAAAAAGAAATATTTACAATATCACATTCATGTTTTATACACAAAAAAAAGAAAATACATACAGTTTAATGTAATTCAGATAATTTGGCAAAATATGTGTAGGAACATGTTACTTTTTGTAATTTTCTAATACAACAGTAGATGTCAGTCAGTCATGTGTCTGTTATATACTGTGAGGATAAGAGTTTGGTGCTATACACAGTTTTACTTTACTGTTGGTATGTGAACAACCACTTGTTTCAGAGTCTGATAAATTTCACACACTCAGAGGTCAGGGTTAGCTGACCTTGAAGATGGATCTGATACTTTGGTTATTTATTATTTAATAATTTATCTTAAAATGTGACCAATAGAATGGAGAGGGAAACAAATTTACATTTAACAGTTAATCTTAAAGCATTGCTGCATACTGAGAAAACAAAAATTAGTTTTATACTGTTTCTAAATACAGAATAAGATTTTAAAATAGAATGTCCTGTAAATGTCCACAGTTTGCAATGTGAAGAATATCATGATGCTAATATTACAGAATGTCATAATGCTAATATCATGGAATACATGTACATGTATCTTATTTTAGGCTAGCCTGTCAAGAATGTAAAAGTTTTAATTTTTATGTAAAGATGTACACGTAATACATGCACTGATTTGATTCTGAATCTGAACTTATAAAGAAAGCTGAAAATAATGAGAAATGCTAGATGTGTTTGTTTCTTGTTCCACATAATGATATCATGCATAAAAATATGTACAGGTTTTATCATATTTGCATTTCTTTGTTCCTTGTTAGTACTGAGCATATACATGTATTATTCATTTCATCTTTTTTCTATCCTTCTGGGCTGAGTTTAAAATTCAATTGTATTTTTTGTTTTGCATCAGTTACCCCGTTAAACATTACATAATATCTTTGACAGTAATCTAGTACAGCTTAACATACATAAGAGAACTATAGCATACAAAGAGTTGAGTCATGGAATTAAATGATTTTGTTTAGGATTTCAAGCATGACACATGCACTAACCTAATACAGTGGTCAATCAACTCAGATAAAGTAATCTGGTACAGCTTAACATAACAACAAACACTGCTCTTTCATGATACCACTGTAGTTTTGAGTGAATATGATTGGATATGATATATATAATTATTACTACTTACACCCAAACAAATGATATTAATTAGCACTGTATAAAAAAATTTGGAATACTTAAAAAGTAAGAAATGTTGAGGCTAGAAATAACCTAATCAAAAACACCTTAGGTTTGAAAAAAAGGATTGAGTGTGCAATTTCAAAGAATGAAATCAAAATTGGTGGCGAAACTGGTAGCTACATATATAGTGTTGATAAGAATTATACAGCAAATATTCATTCATTAGTTAGCTAGGCTGCATATTTTGTTTTACCCACCATCATGCTCCAAGTTGAACAAAAAACATGAATATTTGTTGTAAAATTCTTATCAATGCTATAAGTGTAGCTATCAATTTGGCTGCCAATTCTGATTTCATTCTTTTAAATGCATGCTCAATCCTTTTATGGGCCACACCTTTTTTTACACACCTAAGGTGTTTTGATTATATATCATGACTTTTTGTCAATACACACCCATAAACCACAGCAAGTAAGAAGTGATACTTGATAGTAACCAATATTAGCTTTAGGATTGCAACCCTATTAATTGGAACAGACCTATATTTTATAGAACCAACCAGACTTTTTAAAATATATGGTGGTAGTTTTTCATTTCTAAAACAGTGTTAATAGCTTCCTTTATCATAATGCCATGGAATCTAGATTAACAGTTTCTTGTCATCACTCGCATGCACTCGGTACAGCTGTATCAAGCATCATTATTTACGATAATCACTTAAGCTAATATCATGTGATGTTGAATGTTTTTTAATTAGGAGAATTTAATAAAATTTAGGAAATTTGTGCTCAAAAGTTGGCAATGAATAATAACTGTCTACCTGCATGATTCTTTTGATAACTTGAGCTAGAAACAGCTAATCTAGTTTGCTTGGCCTAACCAATACTTATGTACCTGCATGTCCTTTCACCATATAGTTCTGCTGCTCTAAGTGAGCCATTTTTAATCTGAATGACAAAAACTAAATATGGCTCACTTTTTCTCTTAGATGAAGCTATAGTAATAATTTCAGTTTCATAACTCACATGACTTTTTGCATAGGCATGCACAGAAATTTTGTTCAAATTTGAGGAGTTTTTTGGATTAACTTTGCTCATGTGGCTTATACTTAGACCAAATCTGACACCTAATTGTAGGTTGTAAAGATTTATCAGTGTACCAAATTTGAAAAAAAAATCCATGAAAGTTAAGTATATTTTTCTATCAAATAAAGTTTCCGTACATTCTGTGCAAAGAAAAAAAAGAGGAAATATTCAATCAAAACTGGAGATGTTATATCTTGGTTATTTCTCAATGGATTGCCTCAAAATTTGGTATGTGAAAGTAAGGGTCCAACAGAGCAAATCCACTGAAAATATATGATAGGTTGGATTACCACAGTTTGAGCTACAGAAAGTGGAAAATTGCTGAACTATCACTCCTGTTAGTAACACTCAGTGTGTCCTAGAGATTGGTGTGGCTGCACAACACACTACTGTGTGTCTTGATAATAAAACTTGTTTTCAAGAGGTATCTACTGTAAAAATTGTTTTAGTTTAGAAGAAATAAATGTGATTAGAATAATTATGTATTTACATATATTTATTTTTTGGATATATAGGTGTGTCTTTGTGTTATTTTTTCCAAACATAGGAGAATTTGGTGCTTTTTGAACTGATTAAATAGAAGCAAGTCCTATTAAAATAGATATTCTGTTTCTACTTGTTTAAGTAAGAATTTAAAGTTTTACTCCCATTCTTCCTGTATACTGTTTGAGAAATCAAATAACTTACTGAAATTAATTTGAATATAATTTTTTATCACATGATGGCAGAAGTTTTTGAAATATAAAGTTCTATAGAATATTTACGTTATCCAAGCCTATACTATTTTCCTATCCATACATTTTGCTAGTGAATATAAAAGTAATCAGGACAGAGTTTCAGATTATCTGCACGGACTAAACATACCTGTAAAATTATTTATATTTAACTATATTAAAACTAAACAGTACTCTGTAGTTTACCTTGGTTAAAGAATTATGAAATGGAGTACAATAACACAGATTGCTTTGTGCAGTAGTCACGTGTTTTCATATTTTGAGTTTTCATAAATATGAAGATGTGTATTATATAAACCTGTTGTAGAGGTGTTAATTAATAAACCATAGATTTTTTTAAAAATCTGTCATGTGTATTGCCATTTTAATGAGTCCTGTATAATGATTACCAAGTATTATAGGGTGGCCTTTAATTTTTGAAATTTGATTCACAACACCCTTTCTCACCTTCTCATGTAGTTCCAGTATAAAGTAATTCATGCTAAATTTCATCCATTTAGGGGTTGCTCAAAGTAGTTGATTTTATGTTATATCTGCAAATTCTAAATATTTTTTTTGGAAGGTTCTAGATTATTCTGGAACATTCTGGAATATTCCACAGTATTCTGCATTATTCAGAATGTTTAATAAGACATCATATATAAATAGTCCAAGCTGTCATATTTTACTTTTGAATATTCTGTATCATATCTTAGTACTTGTCCTGGCATGTGTTTTCAAAGTGTGTGTGTAAGGGCTTTCCTCTGGTCCAGATATTGCAATTTTTAATTGATTCCAGCAATCTTGGGAATACATTGACCAGTCCAGTTATGAAACTTCAGCTGACCATGATGAAGTAGCAATGGCCGTAGCAGAAGTTAGGGACAGTGTTATTGAGTTTGCCAAAAGGCAATTTCAGGTCAGCTAACCTAGAGATGATTATAGAGAGCTTCTATCCATAATCTTTCTTGGTGGCATACCTCCTTGTGGAGCATGACTTATAGTACCTGAAGTGCTGCATCATGCATGATAGATGGTCAAGGCATTATATGCTTTCAAAATCTGGATGTTTATGGGACATTTTAAGTTTACCAGCTGTGAGGAAATGGGACTCCATGATATCTACGTATTTGTAGGTTGAGTCTCTTTTAGGGCATGGTCCTGTTGTTATTTCTGCTCCTCACGATGATCTTAACTTCCTACAATGTCTTGTAAAGTGTAAAAAAGTGAATTTTACTCTTTCAAAATCTGCCTGTCAACAATTTGCTGGATATCTATGGTATCTCAGTGAAGAACTCTTTGGTTTGGCATTCTTTAATTCAGCTGTATCCACAGAGAGTTAACAAGTAATGGTAAAGGTACTAAATGAGAAGGAAAGCATATATGAACCTCTAAAGTGCTTCCAGTGAAATGTCATTAAGTCTTATGACATGTCAGTTGAAGACTTCATCACAAACAATGCAACAAATTTCTTCAGGTGCCTTGAAATTCCATATGGATTTCTGGATTATGACCCTGAGTTATGGGAGCTCAGAGAGAACTGTAGAGAGGTAGTATAGACAGTTAAGCACTTGAATGTAGTATATGGCAATGGTGAAAGGGATGAAAGAAAGAACAGAAACAGTTCCCCCTTCAAGTTGAACAGGATCATAGAAGAAACTTTCCTGAGAGCAAAAGGGAAACAGTAACAACACAAAAGTAACTAACCACACCAAAATCATATAATTATACTATTGTACCTGCAATAAGATAATAATATACTTTAAATAAACCAATTATAATACATAAAAGATGTTTTTATATCACAAAGTACATAAAAGTAACAAACAGGCTACTGCAATTTAGAACTTAGACCTCATTGAGCAGCCTTTAAATATGGTCCAAAATGGATGAAATTTGATATCTAATGTTGTTTTTTTGTACACTGGAACAACATTACGGGGATGAGAGCTTTATATTTTTCAACCTAAAATTTTACCTGCCAATTTGGGTAAACCTAAAGTATTATCTTGAATATGATAAGTTATGTCAAATTTATTCATTCAGAAATTTTGCATTGTTTTTAGAAAGAAAAGAAAACTTGTTATTGTTGTGGTATGTCATATGACCTTAGTTATATTGTGAATATTTAGAATTTATTCTGTGATTAATCTGAACTGTAGTTGTTTTTCTATATCATTTGTGGCTGCAAGAAGACTACTAGAAATGTGGAAAGAATAATTTAGTACTTTAAGATTAAAACTAAGAAACTATGCAGTATACATGAAACTATACATGTAAACATTCTATTTTTGTCAAAAGTTTATCTAAAGAATTAGTTAAGGTACAAGTAAAGCATTTTAAAATGAATTTCATTCAGCTAAATTGTTTTTGCTTCGATCTTTTTTGAAATTTTGAGAGAATATTAATTACATCTAAGATAGCACAAGTCTGTAAGAATGTAGAGAATTTTACAGGAATGTAGATCAAACAGATTAAAATTCTTTCAGAATATTCTACATTTAAGAGCTAAATCACATCTTGCAATACTTTTATTTTAGTGAATGAAATATTGTGCATGTAAGGAGACAAAGTATATTTGCTTAACTTCACAGATTATATTGCATCTATTCTTTCTAGAAAAGACTGATATCTCTAAGTTTCAAGGGGACGGAATCCAATTTAAAGCCAAGTTGATTGGTCAAGAGGATGTGAACGAGGCACGAGGTGATAAGATGTGTCAGGAATCTCTTCAGCGGCTCAAGGTTGTGGAACATCATCTACATATAAATGCAGGGTGTTTGTCCTGGTTTAATGTGTGCTTTTTAGGCAAAAGCACACCAATAGTGTAATATATGTTTTACATTTTTCAGTTTTGATGGTTTAAAAATATTTCAAATTATGATAAATATTCTATTTGAGATATCCATTTACTTTTTTTTTTTTGTGGGGTTCTTTTGATTGCTCAGTTTTTAATTTTATGACTTAAATTTTCTCAAATCACCCTGGGTCTGGTTATAAAAACTAAAATTTAGTATAAAAATTTGTTTACAGTTACAAACTATATACTTGTTTCTTGAATTGTTAATGAACTTGGTTTCTATTAATTTTGATTCATTTTAGGCCATTGTTCGAAGCTCTGGTGAGCACAAGCATCGAATCACCCTGAATGTTTCACTTGCAGGAATTAGAATCAAAGATGAAAAAACCAATGTTAGTAATTTAAAAAAAACTATAACTTTCCAGTGATAAGCAATTTTTGTATTCAAAACAGATCTAATTTGTCAAATTACTTGTTACAAAAATAATGTCCTTATTTTTTTTTAGGCTATTTCTTAAAATTCTTAGTCTGAGGCCTTCAAGTTACAACTTATTGGTGTTTTTGTAATTATCATTAGTTACTCATATACCCATAATTATTAAGCTGTTCTTGATCTTTGGTATTAGTTGGGCTATATAACCGTAATCATTAGACCTCCTTCTGAAATTATGTCTGGTTGTTATCGTGCATCTTATTATTATCCTTGTTAAACTTTCACTGTGATTATCAGTTTCTGTCCAAGTTTCTTGAAGTGGGGGACCGTTTCCTACTAACTCTGTTTTTTGACAAAGCTCTTACAGAGAGCATTCAAATGTTTGGGTGTAAAAATAATTTATTCTGAGCTAATTATAGCAATTTACTGCAAATGTTAATATAAATATATTTATAAATGTACAAAACAAAGTTATACATATTTAGCTTCTAAAACTGTCGAGTCATATCAGTGTTAAGTTTACCTGAAGAAGTAATTTACAGCTCTAGTTTCTGCTGTTTACCAAACAGGTCTCCAGAAGGTGATATATGTCAACAGGGTTTCCAGAGTTGCACAGGAAAAAAAGCTTTGTTTAAGTGCATATTCCTAAAAGTTTTTTTATTTTTATGTATAATTATGCAGTTATATGTTTAATAAGTCTAAAGTCAGTTTTATCATAAACTAGAAGAATATTGGCATCATATTTTCCGCAATATATTTTCATAGGTTGTGTTTTGAGTTTCCTGTAAACTTCTTTTACTACTTGTAATATACTGTAAATTAACTCAAGTGTTTTAAGGTATGTTTTTACTTTCATCTTTTTTTATGTTAAATTAAGATCAGATGACAAGAATATAGCAGAAATCACAAAAAGTAAGAAAGAATTTAATGTAACTCATTGAAACTAAAATCAAATTAAAGACAGTTACCAGCAATTGTATTTTATCTATATCATTTACATTAAAACCATAATCATTGAAACCCTGCATTATTAAGTTGCCTTGCTTGTTAAAATGTTTTATATTCATTAGTGTTTTGCATTTCTTCATTAATTATATTTTTTCCATGTTTTTACCAGTTTTTGAGACCATATTAAATTGTTCCACATCATAGAATTTCCTGTAACATTTGCATGTCAGCTAAAACTAATTTGGTAAATTACAATTCATTGCATTTCCTAATGTTTCAGGAAGAGCTGCATCATCACCCTGTTCATACAGTTTCCTTTATTTCTCAAGACATCAGTGATGCTCGTGCTTTTGGTTACATCTGTAATGTTGATAACCAGTATCACAAGTTCATTGCCATCAAGACAGAGAAGTCGGTATGTTAAGCATTTCATTGATAGTGTTATTACCATTTGTGTACATTAATTTCTTTTGTGTAAAGGTATGTTTTAAAATTGGACAAGATGAAAACATAGATGTTTTTCTCTGATTTGTTAATATTTTGACTAGTTTCTCCACTTGAGAAGTTTATGAAAGGGAAGTATAAAATAGTTGGGCACAACTCTGCTGTTTACAATCAGAAATTAATTATATTAAGAGAGCATTTTCAGAAATAATCTAGCTTAACCATGATTAAAGAAGAATTACATTTTGTAAATACTTTAGGTGAATCTTTTTAATTGTAAATTTAACTTGAGAGTGACTGTTTGTTCCACATTTTGTTTTAGCTAATACATCTTTATATAATTCTAACCCATTTTATGCAACTCCTAATGTTACTTATTTAGAGATTGAGTACTTTATATTAAAACGATTTTGACTTTCATCACATTGTTACAGTCCATATCATGATGTCTGGTCATGTTTTATCTGATCACTGTGCATTCTAGTTTTTATTGCAAAAAGCTTTGTGGTAAGGTTTTCATGTCTAAAGCACACCATTCTTTCATCCAAGATTTCCATAATCCATCTAGTGCTCAAGAATAACTATTTCACAACACCAATTTCAACAGTCCAATTGCACAAAAGTCCATAAGTTCTTTTTTATGAAAAAGCATGAAGGCCCTTTTCATTTTCCACTGCATGAGGCATGTGACAGTTGATCAGATATGTTGTGGATACAACTTGTATAAATGTATATTGTGTACTGTTGCCTGGGTCACATGGACAGCTTTTACCACTGACCTTTTTGTGTTTAGATTCTCATTTGTTACAAGTTCTTTGCAATGACCGGAGTACAACTTGTTAGAGGTCACTTCTTGGGTTCTCCCGGTGCCTTAAGTTTATCCATATTCCTTTGTTTTCCAATGCAATTAATTACAATGAATAACCCCATCTTGGAAATATCAGAACACATCTTCATGATCTGAGTGAATGAATAGATTGCATCAAAAAGGGCTGTTACATAACCTCCAAGAAGCAATAAATGTTTGGTTACATCACACTTAACAAATGTCAAAATGGAGTTTTGATACATGCTGTTCCATCACAACTTTATATTGGCTGTGGTTGTCATGACTTGCTGATTTTTATATTCAAAATCATTTTAATGTAATGTACTCAGCTGTTAATTTTACATATATTTAGTAAATTTCAATATTATTCCAGCAAGCATAAATATGCAATATTTTGTCAAATGAAACTATGTAGAAAAATTATTCCCCTTTACTCGTAAAGCAATAGGAATGGGGTGCGAAACAAGGTTGTTTGCTCACAGTAGAATGTATTGTTTGAATACATATAATTCCTTATCTTATGATAAACTTTAATGATTTGTGAAGGATATGAAAAATAATTATGCTCTACAACTGCTTTTTAAAATCAGGCTTCTCAAGTTGTGATTGCATTACGAGATTTGTTTCAAGTGATTCTGGAGTCAAAACAGAAAGAGATGGAAAAAGCTAAACAAGAGCAACAAGATAAACAAAAATCAGAGGAAGAGGTAACTTTCAGGTTTCAAGAAAAATTTAATGAGTATAAAATATAAATCAGGTGATGAAAATATAATGACACCATTTGTGTTTACATTTTCCAGTAGCATTTCTATGTAGAGTATATACTTGTAGGTCAGATATATCATGTTTCTTACCTGTAGAGGAATGTATTTATTAAGTGAAGTGATATAGAAATTGAAATTTTTCGTGAAGACAGAAAGGAAATTAAAATCAGAAAAAATCATAGATTAATAAAACCTCTAAGTTATTAGTAACCAAAAAAATTTTCTGAATAAATTAATCAAATTACAACATTCTCTTGTATTATGTTTGTTTCAATTGAAACATTTTTTGATAATGATTGGTGAAAGGGAAAAAAATTAATATTTTTCTTATACTTTTGTAAATTATTTATGCTGTGAGTTGATTATTAGGATTATTTGAAGAGCTTAATTTCATGTGCTTTTATCCAGAATGTTGATAGTATTGCTGATAATTCCCCTAATGGAGTAGATGAACCTGATATTCCCTGCAGTGCTAAAGAGGAAAACATTTATTCTGTAAGTACATGCTAGTGCTTTTAACTAAGCAGTGCATCTGTGATAAGCCAGTCATTCCTTTTCAACGTTTCTTTGAATCCTATCACAATGGGTGCCTGTATGTTACAAACCTGGTAACCACCATGTAACCATGATGGTATGCATACTATAACTCTGAAAGTACTTAATGTATCTTCACAAAATTTGGCAAGCTTTCAGTAAACTTTAAAAATTTTTTGTAGACAAAAAGCAGAATTTTTAATTAATAATTTTTATTGAAATTTGTCTTTAATTAGATGGTGTCAGAGTGCTGACTGCCCAAGTGTAAAGTCATTTTCATGTTAAGATTAAAAATACTTTTCTTCAACTGAAAATTTTTAATTTCATTTGTGTAGTTACTGAAACCTCCTAAATAAATATCAAATGCTTTTTGTTATTTTTTTTCAGAAAAATTTTATATTTTATCTGTTATTTTCTCTACCCTAACTATAGACAAGGTTGTTCAATTTGACTGACCTCATAACCATCAATAAAAAATTGAAATAAATTTAAATTACCCCTTTTTTCTTACTGGAATGACTGTAAATTGTAACAGAAAACCACAATCATTTATCCTAAGTAACTTAAAGCTTATACCAGTATAAATCTATTTATACTTTATTTTATTATTATTATTATTTATTTTTTTTAACCATGTCTAACTAATTATCTTACCACATAAATTTGAAATCCCTTGAAGAATGTATAGCTAACCTTACTCTATCGAATTATGTAAAGCACAGGTTTTCCGACTGTGCAAAAACAGTTGTTAAAAATATAATTAAGCTCGTTTTGTTTCCCATGGAAATAAAGTTTTGACTGGAAGGGAATTAAACAATTCTCTGTACAGAAAACTATGTAATATTATATGTCATTTGATACATTAAAACTTTGGCTTTCTATTGGTTATAAATAATATAATATTTAAACATTAGAGAGAACTATTGGCAACTTGTGAAAGAGAGGATGTGACAGATGGGTGTGGCAGGAAGGGTCTCATTTTCTACTTTATGGCTCTGTAACCAAATAAGATTGAAGACTATAAAAATTGTTTTGTATGAGAAATGACTATACTATAATGAGTAATTTATTTTGAATTCTTCAGTTCTCATAGAGGTGATAAATAAACAAGAGAAGAGGGAAGACAGATAACAACCATTTCATTTCTCATACTAGGGGAGAATTAGGATTTTTTTTGTTTCATTATAAATTTAAGTACTTAAAACTTAAGTAATATTAAAATTTGATATATTAACTATGTTTTGATGCCAAACTTATTTGTATACATTGATAATCAAATATTTTATTTAAATTTTGAATGTAGCTCTGTGAAACATTGTGGCATGTGCACTTTTACCTACTCTATGTGAAAGGGTTAATATAAGTTTTTTAACAGTGTTATTTATGACTTGTAATAATATACTTGAATCAAAGTTAATTTTCTTTTGGCCAGTGCGTATCATGACATTTTACAGGGTTATATTCCAAATTTAAATTTATTTTCAATGTATGTCAATAAACTTAGCATTAAAATGTAGTTTAAAATTCATATTGTAATAGAATACAATATTTAAATAATTTTTCAAACTCATCTTTATCTCATAACATTTGTTTACTCCAAATTGAGTATATTCTAATTTTTAACAACTCCTGTATGATGTCCTGAGTTTAACATAAATTACACATTTATAGTACAAATATTACTTAGGCAGAGTCTAATTTTATAACATCCAATCTACTTTATTTATGGAGATATAAAACCATAAAGTCAAACCCACTTGCCATGCCCTTCTATTACATTGTCTTTTTCACAGATGCCAATAATTCTCTTGGAAATTTACTATTATATCATTTATAATCAAGAGAAAGAGAAAATTTTAATTTACCAAACAGTGTATAATGCTAGTTTGTTCTCATGATTGCTTTTTAGTTATTTCACCTACAGGTTCAAAGCTGCTCTTATCGAGTTCAGATCAACCAGTTAATGGAATTAGTTTAAGGCATTATACCTTAGTTTGAAAGTTGTATAAATAATACTTTTTATGTGTTATAATTTTGTGTTCTTAAAGTCATATTTCAAATAAACATAAATTGCATGATGTACTAATATCATCATTACAAAAAATAGGCTTAAGTTTCATCAGTGGGCTGAAAGCAAAAAAATAAAAGGCCGAATGTAAGTTCTAAATTTCTTGTCTTTTATTTATTTTTATTTTTTACTGTTATAAAAGTAATTAAAATGTAAAAATTAGAAACTTATTATGTTACATAAGAAGAAATAAATTAAAAAGAAAATTAAATAATTAAAGTTTCTCACCAAGATATGCACTTGAGCTGCAAGTATGTCCTGTAACTTGAGCTGAGCACTCACAACATGATTTTTAGTTTTGTTAGGCAAGGTGAAATAGTTATACATGGTTCAAAGAGCAATAAAGTAAAACTGAATGAAAACAATTGTGAAAGTGATAAGAGGACTCAAGATTTTAGGATCAATAATTAACTGCCTGTTACAATCTACAGTCATTCTAGAAAGGCAAGAATATTTTTTGTGGTGGTTAAAAAGTCAGTCAAATAAACCAAGTCTGTATAGTGTTAGGGTAGACAAAACAGATGAATATATTTTAGTATTAAGATTTATTGAAAAAACCTTTTGATATTCATTTAGGAAGTTCCAGAGGTTATATAAATGAAATTTCAAAACTGTAAGATATAAAAAGTGTCTTTTATTCTTAACTTAATTTTGCTCTCAGACTAGTCGAACTCTGACTACATAAATTCAAAGACAAATTTTTAATAAAAATACTTTATAAAAATTCTGATCTTTTGTATAAATGGGACTTTTCATGTTTACTGAAAGTTTGCCAATTTCATGAAGATATACTTAGTACATTCAGGATTATGGTAATCAGTAATTTTCCAATAGAATGTCAGTCCAATGAACTGACCCTGTGTACATAGTATTAATATTTAAAAGATTAGGGGAACTATTTTTGTTTTTTTTTCTTTGAACCAGATGTAATTTTAGTTTTTTAATTTAAATATATTTTAAAACATGCATTAGTTGGTAAACACTCAGTTTTTTACATAGTAGTGTATTTCACTGACATTCAAATTTTCTTGGAACACATTTTTTATACATTCATTTCAACATGTATTTAGCAGGTTCTGTGCATGGATTAATAAGTAAATATGTAAACTATAAATATATTTAAGAACCAAATACTTAACCATAATATATTCAATCAAAAAATCTACACTAAACTAGATCAGTAAATGCTTATTGACCAACTTTCAAATCAATCAAACTCTCCATACAAAAAAATAATTGGATATTATTTTAACCATTTTTAGCAGTGAGATGCATACTATAAAAGATTATTAACTATTGTTTGACCACATTACAAACAATAAAAAAGAGATAATTAATGAGTTATTGATCATGTGTAAACCACTCAAATTCCATAATGTCTGTTTGTTTTATACGTTCGTATGTTATATTTGACCAACAGGATATCAAACAAACAACAAGACCAGAAACAGTGCAATCTGAAAACTCTTCTATCCAAAAACCAGAAGAAACCACATTAAAAGATTCTGTAGATGTTGGCAACTTGTTAGACCTGCAGTTTGAATTGAACTCTTTACAGTTGGTATGGTGTTAACAATCCTTTAAAAAGTTATTTCTTTTTTCTGTAATATTTTGTGCAGTACATTATACATAACTGTGTTACACTATTCTTCTCGATGCATTTATTTTTACCTAATTCTCAAAATTATTTTTGTTTATATGTAATATATAACTAATAAAAATCATTCTGAATATGTTAAAAGTCATGAACATAAATAGTATTAATCATTATCAGAGAGTTTTATGTGCCTGAATTCCTACAATTTTAATACTTTGTTGAGACTTTAATTTTCCATGTTTGAACATAGAGACAAACCTAGAATATTGGACTAAAATTTATTATTTTGACTTCCTCAAAGTAACATGTAAATGATGCTAGAAGAAGTAAACAAGCTTAGAGTAGTGAAGATACTGTTTTCTGTAGGCGTAACTATTTTATGATGTTTATTTGGAATACCTTTTTTTATATTTCACTAAGTAATTTATAATGTGATACACTGATAGCGGTAACCATTGTTCTTTTGTTTTGTTTTTTGCTCATTAATGGGATGGGTGTGCATTATATATATATATATTATTTTTTTTTTTTTTCAGGATGAGAATTTCCCATAATTTCATAGATTCGATACTTTTGTTACAGTCACCAGGGTCATTTTTGTGATAGTGTAAAGCCAAATAGACAATTTTTAAGGGGGAAATCTCATTTTTGTTTGTGAAGATAAATTAAAGTTTATTGCTAAGGTCATGAAGAATTTTAAAGTTTACTTTATTTGCATAGAAACTTAAAAAAATTGAATAATGGAATAGTTTATGACATGTCTACAAAAATTAAAACTTAATTTTCTACACCATAATAGTTTATCTTTACTGTCATACAAGTCTGGTTGAGTGTTAATAGGAGTGTATGCAGCATGAGGTTGTTGTGTGAAAATATGCCAGTCATGTCATAGGTTTTGAAACAAGATAGCAAAGATGAAATTATAGATATATTTAAAATAAGTTCATATGAAACTATATTAAGATGACAACCATCATTTCTGTGAAAATAAAATCAAAATCACTGGTTTTGAAATCTGTTTGGTTTCTTGTGTAATCTTTGTCTCTTACATTTTGGAAACATTTTGCAGGTTTAGTTTCCAGTTTTGTTTGGCTCTTTCTATTCTCATCCCTAATTTTATATGATTGTGAATAATTCTTTTATGATAAAATGTGTTTATTGGTATGAAATCATGGTTTTTTCTTGTGTATGTAATAAAACAAATAAACCTCAAAAGAGGGTGCCAGTTTTCTTGTTTTATTTTTAATAAACCTAGAGATAATCAAGAATTTTAGCCTTCTGTAAACTAATGTAGTTTTACTAGTGAACCTCCAAAGTAATCATTAACAATTTTTTTAAAATTAAAAATAAAAAAAAAAACATTGTTTTGTGAATATACTAAATATCTAAGATCATAAATTAACTTTTTTTTTCGCCCATAAAACTAATCTTGTTTGTTAGCTAAGCTACCTTAGCTAAATGTTAAATTTTTCTCAGGAAAAAGTAATTTAGTTTTCAGAGTAATCACTTGAGCTTATTGTTAAATTCTCTTTAGAAAAAAATTTAATTTTTTAAATAAGTCACTTGAGATACTCACTAAAAACCATTTCCTAGAAAAAATAATAATTTTATGAATATGTTGCTTAAGCTAGTGAACAGATGCTATGTTACTCACAATTAGCAAGGGTAAAAATCTTCTTTTTTTTTTTTACTGTAGACATGACAAAGCACACTTGTTGATGGTTGGTCATGTGGTCTTATATGCTTATTATAGTTGTTTATAAAGTAAGGAAACACTGGGTTTTCATTTAGCATATTGAACAACAACATAGTGTGTAAAGAGATCCAGATTAGTGAAACATGTCAGGGCCTCATTTGAAATATTTGGACATTTCCAAATATGTGAAGAGGAATATGTTTACTAATAGCTGATCAAACAAACAAGTTGTTGCAGAATGGTTAAAAGTCTCATAAAGTGTAGTAATCAAGAAGTGGAATCAGTTTCAGATCACTAATACAATTGGGTTTGAACCATCTGATTGGCCTGAGCTCTCCATTAACAGTTTAAAGTAGCAACCAAAAGATAAACGAACAACCAAATAGTCAGAAACAAGCTGCATAAAACTGGATTTTTGCAAGTTGACCACTGTTGTGCATTTTTCTAACCCACTGCTAGTTGTTTTGAGCAGTGTTTTATAAAACTGTTATGGTTCTGTAAGAAAGTAACATGGATTTATCATTAAGTATCATTTTCAAGAAGGCTATCATAGGATTTTAAGTTATTTTAACAATGTTTTCAACTATATTCTTCAAGTAGCTTACATAATTTGTTGTCTTCAGGGTATTCAACAGATGGATAGCAGTATAGCTGCTACTGCTACAGCTTTCGATTCAACAGGAGACACACCAGAAAATGATCCTTTTACTTCAGCTTTTGTCCTTACCCCACAAAAGGTGAGAAATGATTTTTTTTTGTTTCACTATGTATTGTCAGTTAGATATTAGAAAATATAAACAGATCAGTGTGGATTATTTCTTGCTGCTTTCAAAAAGCATTTTTAGCTCCAAGAGCATAACCCTTTATTGGAAATTAATGTTTACTGTAATTCTGAATCTACTACAGGTATCTTTATGAAATTTGGTAAGCTTTTAGTAAACAGTAAAATGTATTGTAAACAAAAAATCAGAATTTTTAATGAAGTATTTCTACTATGGATTTGTCTGAATTTACTGAGTCTTACTACAAGATGATTTTTGTGTTAAGAATAAAAATGCTTTTTTTTCATCTTAAAGTTTTGTATTCATTTGCATAACCTCTAGAACTTCCTAAATGAATATCACAAGTTGTTTTTTTCAGTAAAACCTTATACCTTATCTTGTATTTTTTCTATTATAATACTAACTGTTGCAAAATCATTTGTAGTGAAAGTTGAAAAACATGAAATATAATCAAAAATATTTTTTTTTTGGTTTACTAAAATAACTGCAGATTATATAGACAATTACAGTTATTTTTTTAAAGCTTTGGGCCTGTTAACTTCACAACTACTTTTATTTAGTTTTATTGATTTATTGCTTTTTGAATCATGTCTTTCATCAATCGCAATAAAAAACCCTGCAGGAGTGCAAAGAGTTTAGGAAAAAAATTCTGAAACAAATACTCACCTATTCACACAGAACAGCTTCTTTCCACTTGAATTTGTGCAATCTGCCAAAGAGATGTGCAAGCCACCATCCTTTTAAAAACTCCCACCTAATTTCACGTGAAATCATGTGAACTTGTGCCACTGCAGAACCTTATACCAATAGGAGTGTGACAAACCTCTATGCACAATGACTCCCTCTATATTCATGCTTGTGTATCCTCATTCTTTGACAAAGCAATGAAGAAACATGCACAAGAAAGTGGGGAGGATGGATAAGAATATGTGAAGAGTTGAGTATCTATTGGAAATACATTTTCAGGTAAGGAAAATGTTAACTTTCTCAACGATTACTCACTTTCTCATTCAGAATAGCTAGAATCCCATGTTGAAATGGTGGAGGGACCAGTGAAAAGATTACGTAAATGAGCACCCTTCAGAATGTTACTAAAGGAAGCCCATGTGTGTGATACTTGATGACAGGAGTTCCATAGGGGTACACTCGTGGGAGACTACATCTTGTCTCATCCAGGATATACTCTTTGCCCTTGTAGGAAAATAGAAGGAGCAAAAAAGCCATAATTATGTTGCAAGGATGGGTGGAATAAGTACATGGCCATCCTAGTACTTGCACAAAGCTGTTGGACAATATGTATAGTGAGGTTGAGGCTCATCCAGACCATTTGGATTAATGAGGTTTCATTGTTATAGTAACAGTAATACTAGCATGGTCAATGAAGCTTAAGTTGAACCATTTTTTAAATTTTAGGACATTATTTAACAAATGTTAGGGTGATAATATATGGCACACCCTGTCTTGATGTACATGAGTCTGTGGTATAATTGCATGTCAGGTATCAGTAAAATATGATGTAAAGGTTGTACACCAATAAGTATAGAGGAAGAATACATTTATACCTAAACATAACATAACAGTAAAGTATGGAATTTAGAAACAATTTAAGTATTCTAATATTAAAGGTGTAATGACTATTGAATATTTGATAATTTACTAGATATAAGCTAGATAATATACAAGTAACCAAAATGCAAAAGAAAACCCAGTGCTGGATGAGGATAGATGATTTCATGCAGACCTTGCATAAAGATGCATTCATTTTTGCAATCGTTTCCTAACCATGGATGTATTTTGAACAATCCACCTTGAATGTGAAAGTTATCTTTTGACAACATTTGTACATGTAGATCCGGCATTTCAAGATCATTTGTTGATGTACTTTAATTTATTAGAAATGCTTTGCTGCAGTAAATGTTGATTTAAAAACTATTTGTTGCTACACCTGCAACAGTTAATTTTATAGAATGATTCAAACTTTGTTTGTAGATAAATTATGAGACATTGAGAAGAATTTTGCTTTCTCAACTTTTAACAAATCTTTTATTCCACTTTAAGAATAGCCAAAACATTAATATCAGGATTCTTAATTTTAAAAAAGTATTTATTAGAACTGTTACACAAGTAAAACAGAATATATACACAGTTTGAAAATGCTGGACTTGGATGTGATGCAAGCAAACTTCTAACTCAACAGTGTAACCTTATACAAGAAATCAGGAAAAGTAATCAGAAAGAAAAAACCTAACTCTGTAAATTATTACAAAATCTAATTAATAATACAACACTCTCAAAATTTAATTACAGCTCACAACAATTAAGCTCTGAGTTTCAACCAATATCCAATATACATTTTCACATTTTTGAGCATCTGACCTATCGTGCTTTAGTTCTTTATACTTTTCTACCAGACAATGAAATTACAATTTATTGTGGGTTGACTATTGGTTACTGACAAAAATCTGATTAACTTACTTACATAGTGACAAACTGATTATAAATTACATTTTGATGCTAAGTTTATTGACATAGATTGATAATAATGTTGTTTAATCATATTCCGAATTTAACTCCATAAAAGGTTGTGACATGAGCATTTTGACTCCTACTTATTCACTTAGAGTTAAGATGCAAGTTTTAGAAAAACATTTCTTTGGGGGAAAAAAAAACATTTTTTCCTGGTTCTTTATTGAATTTTCATGTTTTTCTAAACTTTGAAAATTAGTGCTTATACCATGATATAAGTCTCTTTATAAATTCTATTTTACATGTTTAATTTTTATCCTTAACACTAGGTGGATTTCATAGCTAGCAAGACCAAAGATGATCTTGAAACTACACAGTTGGCCAGTAGAATTTCTTCAACCAGTGACTTGGACATTCCACCAGCTTTGCCTCCTCGTACTCGCACAGCTCCCACAAGCTCTGAGCCAACTTTTTCTCAGATTTCTTTCAATGAGCTGAAAAGTGAAGCAGACAAATATGCAGCTTTCTCTCAGATTGATTCCATACCAAGTATATTTGATAATCCTGACATTGTGAAAGTAGATCTTCCTTCTAAAGAAACATCCCAACTTGACATTTCTTTTGCGAAGACAGATAATGAAAACTCTTCTGCTATTGTTGAACCTCCTCCTAAACCATCCAGGTCAATAGATCTGTCTGTTTTTGCAGAGCTTGATCCTCTTGGAAGAGATCGACCTTTTATTGAAAAGAAGAATTTTTTCCATGAACTTAAGAATCCGCCAAAGAAGGTCCTCAAAGACTTACTTGGAGATAGCACTGAGGCATCACAAGAAACAGTTTCAGCTAAGCCTGACCCACCACTCTCAGCAGATCAAGTGAGTAGTCTTTATGGGAGTCCTAGTAAGCAGTTCACTGGTGTGTCTGGAACCACACCCCCAGGTTTCATGTCTCCAAAATTTTGAGTAGCTCTCCTGGTATCTCTAGTCCTTTAAAATTGTGGATGAGTGATTTGTCTCATTCTCCTAGAAGGGCCTCAAATCCCTTTATCTGTGATTCAGCACCACCCCCTCCACCACCTCCAAGAATCCCTGCCCGAGCATCTGAACCTAGTTTTAATGTTATCCCTTCCCCTCCTCCAAAGCTTCCTCACCGAAACTGTGTCACTCCCACACCACCACCACCACCCAGAAAAATCCCTCCTCATCCTTTGCAGGACAGCAATGAAAATCAGTTGTCTAAATATTCTTTAGACAGTTCAGTCCACGAATCTCCCAGCAAGTCCAATTCCTCTCCTGTAGCAAGTCCACCAATACCCATTCCTTCTAGAAAACCACCATCTTTTCCTCTTAGTACCTCTCCATTTAGTGCATTTACTGAAAATGATAGTCCTCACACAACAGAAAGAAAAACTGGTTTACTGTTAGTTGGATCCACCAACAGCTTTGACTTTGGTACTCATTCAAAGGAAGAACATTCTGTAAGTATTAACCAAGGAAATTCAGTTGCTAGACCAAGACCTTCTGGACATACCAATACTTTAGGTAGTTCACCTACTAAACTGAGAACTCCCACACGTGAAAATGCATCTATTTCACCAAAGAATGTAACCAAAAGAAATCCTTTTGTAAAAAGTCAGACTGTGAGCTTTTGGTCTGGAAGTGATGGTTCAGAGGATACAACAACAAGAAAGAGAGATGGGATTTTACCTGTGTCATTGCCTTCACCTTCAGCATCTCATGGGTACCAAAAGGGCCCATCCTCTTTTATGGCCAATGGAACTTCATTTTGGGGCCAAGAAAAAGATTTTTTCTTGGACAGCTTTAGTACTTCACAGGAAAGAGCTGATTTATTAATCTCATATTTAAAACCATCTCAGCTACCTATCAATACGAATGATTCTCAAACCACACTATCATTTTGTAGTAACAGCACAGAAGGATCAGCTAATGGTAATCAGCTAAAACAACCAGTATCCACGCCTTATACCCCAGAAGAAAATAATATTTTTCGTAGAAAATTTGATCCATTTGCTGATGATTTCTTTCAAACAGATATAAGCCAGTCTGAACAAAACCCTGCAGAGCAAGAATCAGAAAAACATGTTTCTGTGATTGGTGACCCACAGACTCATTCTAATGGGTGGACCAGTCCAAAGGTTTGTGCTGCCCATAGTTCTTGGCATGCCCTCTTCTTCTCAGTGGACTGCAAATAACTAGTTTCCTGTCCTGCATGAGCTTTCACATTTTTTTTTTCTTTATTTACTTTCTGTAGATGCATGTTTTCTGTGTACTATCCATTTTTACCACTTATTCCTCTATATGTCTTTGTTCTAGTTGTTTTAACTCATGCATGCAAGATTAATTTTAATAGCATTCACTTATTCTGTTAATATTTTTCTGAAGCTTTAAAAATGTTCTACCAATTAAGCTCTACTTTATATAAGATATTTTTCTCTCTGTTTTTGTGTTAAATTTTATATTGTTATTTTCACAGTTGTTTCACCTTGATTATTGACAGTTACAGTAATTTATTTATCTTACAAATGTGAAGTAATTATATTTTTGTATAACTCCAAAATTTCAAGTGGCCCAATACATGTGTTTCTAATGGTGCATGTAAATGTTTCAAATCAAACTAAAATATATTGAAGTTTGTCGAAAGAATAAAACGTCAAACACACTAAATTTATATTTCTTTTCATCAAATTTTAACTTTATTTCTTTCCTAGTTTACTAATCGTAATAATGTAATAAAACCTTAGTACTAAATCCAGAGTAGGCTTACTTACTTTTATTCTTTAAGTGTTCTGAAAGCTTGTGTTTATAAGTTTTGGTCAGGATTCACTTCTAAAGTAGTGTGAGTATTTGACTGCAAAATCTAAAGATCTGCCTCGTTCTTTATATGATATACAAATTAATCACTAAGTAATGTTGATTGCTGTTAAAATGTGAAAAACTAGAAACTCTAAATTTAATGGAATTACCACTATTTCAGAATATAAGCTTGTTTAAGTTGTTATTCGTAACATTTAGAGGAAAAAACTAAATATGGTATAATAAGATAAATATTGTATAACCAGGGTAGGCCAGCAGTGTTCTGTTTCAAAAACATCCATTTTGTGGTCCACTGGATGTTCAATTCTGTGAAATTCTTATTCACCTAAATAATGAAAGTATAAGTTTTTTGTTTTTGCATCTGTTTTTCATTATATAAGACTATTTTGATTGTAGGGCAATTTGAAGTGAAGTTTTATTGAAATTGGTATTGCAAAATTCACTAACAAATTGTGTACTAGAGTTCCTGGCTGTGAAAACCACAATTAACTAACAACATTTAACTATTGCTGCAGCACCAACCATTTTGAACTAATTTTGTTGAAACCAGAACAATTTAATACTGGGATATTCACATATTGAAAAGCAACAAAGTTTTTCAGTCAGGATTTTAGCTGACTTTTTAAATTTTGTATCAGTTTGGTGAATCTAGTATGAAAATTTGGAGCCAAACTTGAAAATTATGTAGCCAGGTTAAAAAGTAAACTGTATGAAATTATGGATGTTGTGTGAAACAAAATTAGACTAATGAGCTGTTCAGTTTTCAAAACTTGTATATACTTTTTAAAGATTTATTATTCATATGGAAATAACTAATAATGTCACACAGTGCTTTTCCTTTGTCTACATTCACTGATAATGTAACTAGGTGATTTTAAAGATGGTCTGCAAAAGGCCAAAACTGTGAACTTCATAGTTAGATGTCATGTGTAGCTGCATTAGTGCTGCTACATAATATGTTTATTTATATCATTAGAACAACTATGATTTTTTTAGCATCCGATGTGCCACTGGGTTCTTCCTCTGTGACATAATGTGCATCCATATACTGTAATTGAGGCCATGTAAATGTTCAGTGTTCAAAAAAAAATAACAAAGGCCTACAAAAATAATAATGGAGCATGCTATCTTTCCTTCACTTCTTTTTTAATTTTTTTATTTTATTCAATGTTAGATAATTTTTCTGTTTATTTACTTTCAACACAAAGCCATCTCTCAGTTCTTATCTACCTTCCTCTGCCTAAATGTGAGAATGAATTGTACCACTGACAACAACTAGGAAGTATACAATGTCATATGTTATCCTCTGTTTCATGAAAAAGTTCTTTAAGTTTGCATTTGCTAATGAGTTACAGGATTCATTATTTGTCAAACTTGTATTGTTATCTTGGAAAATGTACATTTCTAGTTTTTGATGAGTTTACAGCTTAACTCCTGCTTTCAGTTTTTAAGATGTCTGACAATCTAGTTGTGTCATAAGAAAGCTTTGGGGGACTAATAAGACATTCTGTATAAATTCTACTGCTTCTTCCAGTACCACTACATATATATGTTACAAATTCTCTGAATGTTATTAATTGTAAAATTTATAAATTTACCAAGTATCTCATTTGGTGATTTTCCCACTAATGCTTTGTTTACATAACATGTGCAGCTAATTATCACAGGAAAAATGTAATAACTCCACCTTAATGTATTAGCAGCATTATATTAGTCTGTATGATAGAATACTTCCGTAGTGATGAATTATGAGTCAAAATGGCTGCATGTTGTTTTAAGGATCTTCCTTACTATTATTCAACACTGTCAAACAGTGAATAGCATTAAAAAAGATATGAAAAACTTATTCACACAATCATTTGCATGATTTGAATATTATGTTTGATTTGGTAATATCGAATGAAAAGTAGAGCCATTATAGCTTTCTTGTATTATTTACATGTTTTTACAAAATGGCACAATATTAATAGGTGCATAATCATTTGTGTTTGATAAACTGCTCAATTTAAATGACAATTGACAGTGGCGGTTAAATTTTCTTTAGGTATCTTAATAAAGTGAAGCCAGTTGGTAGTTTTTCCCCTAAGAAATATATATGTTTTTTTATATTTTAAGCACTGGATCTAAACTTGAAGATTCTATTTCAGATATCCATTTTCACAAATTATGTTTTCCATAATCACAAAAAAATCACCAAGTCTCAATAATGTTTATATAATGAATTATGTTATTCATTTTTTTGCTGATTTAACATGTAAATATAACAAATCTTACTCTCCTTTAATATACATTTCATATGTAAAGTCGGCTTTAAGATGTGATACTGAAGTCTCATCTCTTATAGCTGCTGATCATGTAATTGTTTTCAACTGCATACTGTTTATTCAGTTTCATTACTTGTATCTTCATAACACAGTAGTCCTTCCACTCCAATAGTCACCTCTTTCTTTGACCTCATTATCATTATTAAAATAATCTTTTATTTTTACTCAGTATTCAACACCATTTCTAGCCTGTTTCATTTAACCTGTATTAAACCAGTCTTTATATGTAGTAGATCTAGGTTTTGTAGAGATATTACATTTTTAAAAGTTGATCAGAATAGCTGTTGCATTCTGATTATGTATAGTCATAATTGTAGATTTAGATATATTTTTTAAGTTTCAGTTGGAGTGTTTTTAAGTTCAGTATGTATTTATTTTTAACATCTGGCTATTATAGTTTTGTTGCTAATAGGTTTTCAGTATAAACTGTCTATGTTTCATATGATTTGTAATACTACAGTTTGAACTGGATAATTTGTCATAAATATTATTTCTTATACTTTTAAATCCTTCTCTTTCAATTTGCTGGTTGTTTATTTAAGGCATTATTTATGAAATTCACATTTTCATAAGCTTCCCATTTCTTATTCACAGGAACCAGTTTACAGTAAAATTAACAAAGTAAATAAGGAAGAAGGAACATAGGAAAGAAGAACATAAATATCAGCATTAAACATCACAAGTAATGTAGGTGCAACATTGTTTTAAAAATATTTTATCTTCCAGAACTTTCACAATAAATTTTATTAATTTAAATAAATCATCTATAGATTTTCTAGATAAAGATGAACTGTTTGGCTGATCTAACTTTGTATAAGATGGAGAGGACTGCCATTTACAACTCGGTCCGCGGATGTGTAGTACAGATTCTGAAGTTGTACATGTTTCTTTACATTCTGTTATATGGTAATGGAAGAATTTATATATGTTGCTGAAAATGTTATAAGACCTCACATATATATAGTTCTATTATTGTTGTAAAAGACTGTGAATGAACAACCAAAAGTGTATGATAAAAATATGTTATGTGGGAAAATTGAAAATGAAAACTTTAAAGAAAGAAAGAAAAATATACCAAAGAATACCTTCTAACACAAGGATTATGTACATTTACACTTGGATGAGATTACTTCCTGATTTTTGTGAATTTATAAAGAAAGTTAATTAGAAACAAACCTTCTATGAATTATTGTGCTCTGTAATCTGGGAGACCTGAATTATCCACTTAAACATATCAAGTTCTTCAATCTTCATGGGGATTTCACCCAGGCATTTCATTGAAACATTGAGGTATTTCAAATTAATAATCTGGTTCACAGGGTACTGCATATTGAGGAGAAAAAATTTTTCTCTACAATTTGTCCACCGGTGGGACAGCAACAAATTTACATATTTACAATGCTAAAAATAGTGGTTTGATTCCCCTCAGTTGACACAGCAGATAGTCCAGTGTGGCTTTGCTATAAAAAACACAAACATCAAGTTTTATTAAAACATTTCTTGTACTTTATTGCTTTTTAGGATGATCATACTAATTTTTTTAAATGCAACGAAGCTTTATTTCAAACGTAAATTTCTAGAAAGAGTTGGATGTCTTGATTTTTTTTAAATTCTTTCAGATTTCAGTATAAATATATTTGAGCTTTTCTTGGTCATATTCCAAGAAATTGGCTTGAGAAACAAATAATTAATTTTCCATAAGTGTTTTTCTTAACTCAAGTATGAATTTAAAGGCAGTTAAATTTCTTAATTTCTGTATCATTATCTAAGTCATTGTTTAGTAAATCATGAAAGGATCTTTGAAAGATTTTTTCTTTGTATAAAGTTTGTTTGCTTAGTAATTTTTGTTGGAAGGTTCTTGTTATCTATTAAATATTTTTCTCAAATTCAACCTTTGTTGCAAATGTATAAACATCTTTTTTGTAAAGTGAACCTCCTGAATTTTTTCTTAAACATAATGCTGGTGCTTTTTCTGTTGTTGTTTGTAATTTGTAGAATTTCCAAAACAGGCAGTTATTTCAAGAGGGTTTTCTGATTTTGGATTTGTATAACAATTGGAGGTAAACAGGGAATGTAAAGAAAGGTTTATGTGTATTGTCAAAGCTAATGTTGGACTACACAAGTCATTATTTCAAGAGACGATATTTTCTTGTTGAAAAAAGTATTTATATTTAAAAAAATGTGAAGTCTGAATGAAACCCTACTATTTCAGTCACTATAGTTACCAGAAATGAAATCAAACTAAGTTTTTTTTTTAATAAAGCTGTATACTTTGCACACGTATATAATAGAACATACAAAGTAATTGTCCAGTTTCTAATTAATAAAAAAAGTTTGACAAATTAGAATGTATTCAGAAGTATACGTTTTGATTGTTAGAGTATCTTAATTCCATATAGTAAGACACTGCACATAAAGATGTCTTCATGTGACCAACATACTAGTTAATGCTGGTGTCATTCTTAGCAAATATAGAATAAAGCTTCTGAAACAACCAACTACATGTCATTAAAGTAGAATTGTCCTAATGAATGAAAAGTACTTGTTTCTAAAAATAAAAACCTTTTGATGTATTAGAGTTAAGCTTAAGGACCTATAAAATGCTAAAATTCAGGGTTCATGGAAGGAACAGCACAGATACCCCATTGTGCCACTTTGCACTTACAAACAATATTAAAAAAATGGTTGATTTAAATTGTAATTCTTCTTTGGATTTGTTTTCATATTATAGAAATTGTATCTATAAATAAATAGAATTTTGAACATTACACTTTATGTATACTGGCTCCGTATATGTATATATCTATATAATTTAATATAATTTTGAAATTTCGTACCTTAAAAAAATAT
>NW_013666028.1:579460-584917 GCF_000517525.1 Limulus polyphemus
AAAAAATATATATTTTGTCTAATATTTACCAGGTTTCAATCAAATTTTTTGGTTATTTGATGTTGGTGAATTACTTTAACTCACTTAATATTTCATACTTTAGCTGTTCATTTATAACTGGTTGTTGTTTTTCTTTCATCTGAATAATCAGCTCTCTCTCTCTCCTACTGGTTGTTTTAAAGGATGTAATAAGCACTAGAACTCAAGTCAGATTATGGAATAAGTTGAAAAGGTTACAGTAAGATGTAGAACACAAGTCAGGTTATGAAATAAGCTGAAGATATCACAGTCAGCTGTAGAGCACAAGTCAGGTTACAGAATAAGCTGAAAAGGTTATGGTAAGTTGTAGAACACAAGTCAGGTTAGAAAAGCTGAAGAGGTCACAGTAAGCTGCAGACAACAAGTCAGATTACAAAAGCTGAAGAGGTCACAGTAAACTGTAGAGCAACAAGTCAGGTTATAAAAGCTAAAGAGGTTACAAAATAAGGTGAATAGGTCACAGTAAGCTGTAGAACACAAGTCAGGTTACAGAATAAGCTAAAGAGGTCACAAGTCAGGTTACAAAATAAGGTGAATAAGCCACAGTAAGCTGCAGAACACAAGTTAGGTTACAAAAGCTGAATAGGTCACAGTAAGCTGTAGAACACAAGTCAGGTTACAGAATAAGCTGAAGAAGTCACAAGTCAGGTTACAAAATAAGGTGAAGAAGTCGTGGTAAGCTGTACAACACTAGTTAGGTTACAAAAACTGAAGAGGTAAGCTTAGGATACAAATCAGGTAACAAAAACTGAAGAGGTTACAGTAAGCTTAGGACACAAGTTAGGTTACAACAGCTGAAGAGGTCACAGTAAGCAGTAGAACAGAACTCAGTTTACAAAATAAGCTGAAGAGGTCACGGTAATCTGCAGAACACAAGTCAGAATATAAAAAAACCAAACCTTGAAAAAGTTCGACTTTTGGTAATTGTATATAGGACAAATGGATGTGGAAAATTATTTGTCAGGATTTAGCTAATATTGTGGAAATGGATATTTTTCCAGCTAGAACTTAATGTGTGGGCATTGGTAGTTTTAATGTAATTTCTACATAATACTAAGTAGATCTGTTTACTTTGCTCTAGTATGTAGCGTTAGAGGTGGATCAAAGAAGAAAACTTGAAACCAGCTAATATATATGTATATATATTTACTTACATATATCATAGATCTCAGTATATACATATATGTATACTCTTAAAAATATATTTATACACAAGTCACTCTTTATTTAAAACATTAGTTTTCAGGTAGTTACTACAGTTATTTAAAAGTTAACCCTTGACTTAAGGGTTGCTATCAAGTAGTATATATGGAGAGAGAGCTAGTACAGTGATACTTGTTAGCAACAAAAAAAAAAAAGATACTTTAACTGTAGGAGATGTTGTTATATCCAGTTAAGTCTTTGTTACCAGATAATAGTTTATATTCAGTAGACAATATGCTAATTTGTTGTATTTGCTGATGTTGATTTCAGCTACTACTTGAACACTGGGCTTAATTATTCAGTTCTCTGTCAGTAGAAATCAACAGTAAACTAGATGTTGCTAAGTTTTTGAGACGTATTTCATAAAATAATTATATTATCTTTTAGATTTATGAGGAATGTATTCCTACTAATAATTAGTTGTTAAATCAAACATCGTATCAATGATTCCTCATCATTCTTGCTCAACCAGCACAATTTACAGATTCCAAAGGGTTACGTATCCCTCAAACTTGTTGTGGAAGGTTCATTTATAGAAGAAAATTTATTAGTTTTATTACAATGAAGAGGAAAAATATTTTCACCCTATGGCGTTCCTAATTTTATTTTCATCCACAATCATACTTTATTGTTCTCTGAAAAGTTCTGTCATACCACGATAGGACTAAGAACTATCTTCATAAGAATCAATTGTTTAACCCTGTATTATGTTCAATAAAAATCAGGTCATTAACATAATCCGTTATGTTTATAAATTGGATACAGTGAGTGATTTTTGCAGCTTTTGTTGTTGTTGTTCAATATTTGTCTAACTACGATGGACTGCTTGAAAAGGTACTTGCATACTTTCAATTGTTTAAAAAGTGTTGGAAATACACTTGACAATAATAAAAATGTATTAAATCATGAGTGATACTGAGTTTGTTACATCAGTGTTCTTACTTATCATTTTGTATACTGTAGCTGACTGTCAGAGCAAGCAAAGATGACAGTAATTTTAGATGGCCATGAAGGCTCCAATGAGCATTACACTTGAACAAACAATATATGTAAATATTGACTTGTAAAAGAAAATGTCATAACTATAAACAAAATATTTGAGTATGTGAGAGTTATTTGGTTTTATGGCTCTTGTTGAGTGTTTTAAGATGAAATTTAGAATATGTTGTGATAAGTAATAATTTCAAATTATTTAGTTGTTTTTAATTTGAAAATTTAGATATTGGGAACAAAGATTTTAAACAGTTACGATAAAATTACTAACTTACATTACAAAAATTAGACCTTCAATTAGTTTTGTTGAAGTTTTGATGTTAAGTTTTTTGTTGGTCATCTTTTTGGGGTGGAGTAGGGGACACTGTATAATGTGACATGAGACCTGTGATTTTAATTTAGCAAAAAACATTTTAGTTGTTTAAGTTTTAGTTTTTAAATCCTCTTATCTTTTAATAAGTATTTGTTACTGACATCAAAAGTTTGTTTTTTCTGGATATTTAAATTTAATTTGAAGAATGATGACAGGAAATGTTGAGAGAAATTTGCCCATACAGAGAAACAATGAAGTATTTTAAAGAATACTGTTATGACTTGGAAACACTATAATTCCAACAAATATTTGAAAAAACTGGCAAATCAGCAGTGATGGTAAAATAGCGCCACCTCACGGTTCTCTTTTGCACTAGACAAATGTATTAAATCAGTCACCTAGTATGCTCTATAATATAGTTGATATATTCGTTATTTATACACATTTAATTGATTTATGTGCTTATCTTGCTTAGTATAACTAACATAGAAAGAATGGGTAGTTGATACCGCTGATTTAAGCCATCTTAAAATTATAATTCAAGTTGTCAGTAGGCTAGAGAATTGATTTGAGTTTGACACATAAACGACTTGTAGTCTGACTGATTCTTAGTTGTTCAGACGGTTCAATTACAGCTATTAAGTAATATTATTCAAATTGTTAGCTTCGAACATTGTATTTTGAGTATGATTTGTTTACGGTTGTCATGTTTTTGAATATTTGCTGTGTTTTGTGAAAAAGTTCAGTTCATAGTTATTATATATGAAAAAATAGAATGAGTGTTAGGTTATTTTCGTGCGATGATGAAAACTTTATTTTGTTATCAAGAGATAATGACATTGAGTTGTCGCTGAGAGATGTGGAAGCTTCCATACACGAGGATGGTGACTTTGTGGGAAATACACTCATTAATTGTTCATCGTTGTTCTAATTAGTCAAAGCGTACAAGTTTATACATAGGTTGAACTTTGTTCTGTAGTTTGTTGCGATTAATAATGGATATGTTTTTATTTTTCTATTTGCTGCTAAATTATTTGTTACTAATATTAAACGAAGCGAAAAAGTTCCATAGAACGAGCGGATACATTTCCACTGTGCTTACTTAATATACTTATTGCCAAGCGGTTACACAGAAAATATACACTAGAGGCGCTTGTATAGCTCGACAGGTCAATTTATTTTGTAATTGTGAAGAAAGAAGTTATAAAACGTATTGTATGTTATAATGCGTAGCCACTCATGTTGAATCTAAGGTTAAAAATGAAAATTTATAATGTTAAGATATGAAATGTTTACAAATTACAAAAATGAGTTCTAACACAATTATGCAAATGTAATATAGTTAAAAGTTTACAAACATATTTTCCATTGCTTCAATTTATGTGCCCAGTAATTTGTTTTCATGCCGTCCCTTTTATGTACAAGTAAAATGTATTCTCGCAGAGACATTTATGAATTTGAGTTGAACTTCCAGCCTATACTTTTTTAAAAAGGGGAATTGTGAACGTACTGTAAGTCAAATCTAATGAGTTCTGCTTTGAAGATTTTTAAAGAACAAAATGTTTGGAATATTTGAAATAAATTATTATGAGTTAATAAGATGTGTAGAGTGTATTATTATTATTTGCAAGGAAATTGCAATAAGTAAACACATTTAATCAGACTTGGCTATATACGCTGAATTAATACTTCAGATTTGTTTATGTATGTACATAAAAGTATAAAACATGTATTTTGTTAACTGTAAACTTTGTTTATTAAAAAGTTATATTGGCCATCTCTCACACAACTATAAATGTAATTAGTTAATTCCATTATAGAATAACTACACCTCAAAATTTTGTATAGTTCCTTATGGCAAAATTGCTATTAAATTCTTTCAGTTGTCTCATATGTGTGTGTGTATACATACATATATATATATTTCAACTTGTTTATCACCAAAACATCCAATTTCAATATACACTGCACTCTGGACGACAAATGAAAATTTCGTACTACATGGCCACAGGCACATTTTTACTTACATTCACACTCGTCACCTTATATTGTTCATCGTACATAATTTCTCATTTAAAATATGGGAATCTTATTTTTCATACCTAAATTAATGACTGTGTAGTATGCAGGCATACAATGTGTTAGCTACCCCTCGTTTTAATATAGAAAATGTTTGTTTCTTACGTCGTGAAGTTCCTTTCTTTCTAGCTATCCATTGTTCTGTGTTGTAGATTTCAACAGGACAGAGAACAGTTTCTTCATTGTTTTCTTTTTCCAATGAAATAGCATGTTTACAATCTTGCACTTTGACCTCTTTGCTGCCATCAAAATGAACAGATGCTGGCTTACTGGTATCATCACTTCTAGCAAGGAACCCTCTCAGCAATTTGCTTGACTCCACCATCAAAGCTGCAAATTGTGCACGTCTTTTGCGTCCCTGTGCCCACTTTCTTTTTTCGACGTAATGTGCTAAAAGAATAAATTTAATAAATACTGACTACACTATTTAGTTGCAACATGCAAATTGTCAGGTGAAAGGAAGCATTCTACTTTCCTAAGTTCCTAACTTCAAATTATATTTAAATTATACAATTATAGTTGCAACTCAGGACTAGTTTGGCACATCTGGACCTGGTTTCACTTTAACTGCCATTATTTAGACCACCCATATTCATGTTAATGAGTGTGACACAACAGTAAGAAAATCAATGCCGATGAGTGTATATGTTGGTAAATCATGCTTATGAGCACCATACAAATTACTGGCAGTTGTTAAATCACATTTAAAAACTCAATAGGTTTAACTACACGAACACTACAGGAGACGAGTCTGAAATTGCACGAGTGAAATTACACACACCGTGGAGAAGGGTGTAATCATAACATAATATAAGCCTAGAGGCTCAAAG
>NW_013666028.1:585917-593678 GCF_000517525.1 Limulus polyphemus
ATAATACATACATACATACACATATTATCAGCTTATTTTTATTTTGCTATTTTCTTTACAATTAACTTAGATATATGAATTCAGCTAGCAAACTGACCGTATATGCTTTCAAAATTGTACTTCTTTACTTTTTACACACTTCTTTACTTTTACTCATAAGTTCTTAGAAAACCTATTGTTCTTGTTATTCACTGGAGGTAAAACTTTGTCTGTCAGTGAGGGAAGAAAGCTGTGTAGTTGTACTTAGACAACAATTTTATTCATTAGAAAGATAGCTTATATTTCATAGTTATAATCTCCCTTATTTCCTAATGGCAATGAACAGTCAACTGGATAGCACTTGTCATCCTGGGAAAATGTGACGTTATAGTTTTAGGTACATAATGTGATGTTTTCCAAGAATGGGACAGAATTACAGACAGATTGATAGTGATTTTGGAACAATTACAGCTTTCTCTACATTAAGATTACGAGCAAACATTTCCAGTAAAGACAGTTAGTTGTCCTTTGTGTTAAACCAATAAATACATTGTTGTTTTCGGTTGAAAATAAAGTTTGTTTTCGCTGTGTGTTTACATTTTTGTCCAGTCTCTTTCTTCGTACAAGCTCAGATAGTTTCAGAGACATTCGGAATTACTTTGCAACATTTTCTGATAAAACCTCCCACTATCCCTAAGTGCAGGGGTGGGGTTCAAAGTGTGCAAGCCAATACTTTTTACATAGGATCATTCAACATGTTATTATGTGTTTGATGTCAGAGTTATGAACTCTTCATTTTAACATACATTGCTTATTTAATAACAGTTCGTAGTAGAGGAGAATAAAAACTATAAACAATATATAAGTTCTAGATGTTATGCAAATGCAATAGACAAACTGTACGGTGGACAAAAGTATTTTTATTCTTCACATGAACATCAACTTGTGTGTGAATCTGAGTCAGACTAACTTTCTGATGATATTTGGGCAAAGAATATCACTTGATAGCTTAGAAAGGGCCACAGCGCCTTTTCAGTTGAGTTTTCAAACATCTAGCTACCATATTCAGTTGTGCAAACCGCTGACGTTTTAAGCATTACCTCTACTAGCATTAGCCATCCTAAACTGTGGTAACTGAGCAAATGTCATCCAACATCCTCCAAATATCTCTTACAATGAAACTCTGCTCCATAGGTCAGAAAGTAAGTCCTTTTGGTCCAGCTGATCTGACGATCAAGAAATCATCCTAACTACTGGTAATTGAGTAATAATCGTACAATGTAGTACAAATAGCATTCATTGCTTTCCAAGTTATTGGATTGTATTTTCTAATGATATGTATAGTATAGGTTTAAGTATGCCTATAATATAGGCTACAATTTGTATGATGATGGACCTAGGGTCTAGAAATAAAGTTATAACTGTAATTAAACCTGAAGTCTAGTACATTAGTTGGTGTAAGACATGATTTACAATCAGCCAATACAATTACAAACTACTACATTAGGCCTATAATGTTTATTAGATCTAGATCTTGCTTGTTGCATATATTGCCAATCTTGCACACCAGTTAATATGTTACATCAATCTTGTATTTTCGTTTTGTTGAACATACACTTACTTGTACGTTGTACTCTAGGACTTGTATTTGATCTACAGATGAATGATGGAATAGTGTAATTTACTTCTGTACGTCAATTCGGTCTCACTGTATTTCAATGGGCGGCTTTTAAAAATTAAAACTGCAAGCATAATACATACAGATAACGTAACACTGTGTCGTATTTACTTAACGTAGGGCAGTTGCGCTATATCCTAGGGGAGGGCATAATTATTAATTAATAGGCATTATAGGCCAGAGGAAATTTTGCGCCCCTTCACACATGCGCCCGGGGGCGACTGCCCTCTTGCTACGCCACTGCACCTGAAGCTACACTTTGTATACTTGTGGGAAAACAGTTTAAGATAGGGAGCAGTTTTCTCCATTGGTTAGGTCAAGTAACATCTCCAGGCTAGAACTTCCCTTACATTTTAATGGGAATGAACAGTCACGTGGGCAAGCCTAGTTGCCCTGGGAAAATGTGACATTATAGTTTGAAGTATATTAACATATTTTCCCAGACTGGAAGAGACTTTTACAAAAAACATTGTGTGGAATAAGCTTAGAGATTTCTCACTCTCCAGTTAAGCAACTATCCATTGTTAATTGAGGAGTAAAAATTATTTCATTTTACTCTTAAATTGTGTACAGTCTCTTTGTCAGAGTCAGATAATTCAAATTACTCTGTAGTAAATATTTTTAAAATTTTTGTATGGGCCTATCTTATTCACCCATGAGGGGAAATCAGTTTTAACAGAGATTACCCCAGAGTGGGTTAAAAGAAAAGTTTGGTGTCAAGGTCACAGGATATATTACTGTAGTTTTCTCTTGAGACTCATACTGCCCTTTTTTATACCATTGTGTTATTGAGTTAAAACACCTTTCTTTCTTTCTTGAGGAAATTACATTTTCCATGAGTGGAAGGACTTGCACCTAAAGGAAGAGTCAGTTATTAATAGGAGATGGTTGTTCAAGAGAGTTATCAAATCTAGGAGAAGTCCTCTCCTGGATTTGGGACTTTTGCCATTGCTGCAAAGGTTTATCCTTTCTTTCTCATTACAACCAATGACTCGGAAAGGAGAACTTCTGACATCCAGTGCATCCAAAATGGCTGATCAAGTTTTCCCATGAAGGTCAATTTCTGTTTGAGGGAAGCACAGATGACTGAGGATTGTCATGGTGATGAGGATTTAGCAAGTCAAAGACCATATGGGGAATTCTGTACAGTACTCCCATGCCTTCAGCAACTAGAGTAATGGAACTCCAGTTGAGAGAGCTTAGGGGTGTTGCTAAGATCCACCAGCGGGTGAAACTGGGGGTACCAACTAATGAACCATGGGGCAACTTTGAGCCATATGGTATACTGTATACTGCCAAAGTGACCATGGACCAAGAAAAGGTAGCCTAGGGTTATGCAGAGCTAATAGATAAGCTGCCAACAAAAACTCGTCGCTCTGCCATCCTAAAGCAAGTTAATTGCTCTTACAAATGTCAGGGTCCTTGAGTATGGCTATTAATCCATGACAGTGACACCTAAGGTACCTCAACTAGGTGTTGGCTGAAAGTTCATAGTGCTATAACCTCAGGTCTTTGTGCAAGAAGTATAGAATGGTGTAGCAAAATAAGATTTTGACTGTTTCTTGAGGCATTTCAGGTAATTAAACTGCTTGAGATGGCTGGTCTCTAGAACAGGCGTTCCAGTACTTGATCCTGAGTTTAAACAATCCAGCTCTTGACTCAATCTAAGACTTAGAAAAGCACAACTATTGAACTGGGCTGAATTCGAGTCTGGAAGAGGGGTGCCACCAAGAGCTTGGCAGCTGACATGGACTGCATGGTAAAGCATATCCTGCAATGGTCTCAACAAATTTTGTATATATCCTCTTAGACATGTTTACTGAAGGGCTACCTTGCAAGATGATGAAGCATCACTTTGGTGAGAGAGATATTCCCACCCTTACAGATGGAGTTTCTGACACAACAAGGTACTCTTCTCCAACCTCATTTCTGGGACTGACATCCTAGGAGTGGATATGTTGTAGAGCTGACTAATAAATTTTACCTGTGCAACATGTGAACTAATGTTCTGTGGGAGATTTAGCTGATGCCAGCTACACCAAGCCCAGGAACAATGTGCTGCATGAATATTTGTGGTGGAGTACAACACCTCTTTATAAACATGAGTTCTAGTGCATTAGTGTCATGTAATGCTGTAATAGAGCCCATAAACGAAACACACTGTTTCCTGTCCAAAAAGCATGCAGCATTAACTCAGGTAGTTATTTGTTTGAGGTTATTTGGTTGAGTTAGAAATCCCAATGTTCTCCTGTTATGTGCAGTTGATTATCCAGCTTCCCACTGAAATGGTCGTCAGAAATGGAATTGGAGCAGGGGTGACCAAGGCTAGCGGTATTGCTAAGGTTGTATTCATTGCACCATGCCTTAGTGTACATAAATGATTTCCGACACATCTTTGACCACTAGTTGATGATTGTGCAAACAATCAGCTCAACACAGATGCAACAACTGAGTGACATATTGGTTGAATATGTTAATGTACTCGTGGGGCCAGATGAGCAATTTGGTCAACCAACAGTAACCCACCATCACATAGATACAGACTACATATATTTTATTAAAAAGCACGTGCTTCCATGGAGTGTTAGGAATGTAGAGACAGTGCTGAGATACAGTGGATGTTAAAGTATGGGATCATACAGCCTACAGAGATTGCTTGGTCATCTCCATTAGTGATTGTCAAAAAGATGGAGGGCACATCAAGTTTTTACATGAATGAACATGGTAACCCACGAAGCTACCTTTCCCCTGCCACAAGCAGATGAATGACTGAAAATGTTGAAGGGAGTCCATTCATTCTACACTCAAAACCTGGCATACAGATACTCGCAAATCAAACTGGATGAGGAAAGCAGCCATAAGACTGTGTCTAGTATGAGAGATAGCTGGTATGAGTTTTACATTATTCCATTTAGCCTGTGTAACATGTCCACCATTTTCAGAGGCTAATGGAGCTTACACTGAAGGAGCTGCAATGGGAGAGATGCATTGTCTATGTCGATGATGTATTAGCATTTGGTCACCCATACGAGTCTGCAGATGAGAACCTGAAATGGTATTCAAAGAAAATTTGTGCTCATGTGCACAAAGGTGTAATTATTAGTCAAATTCTGGATAAAGATAGAGTCTCCATGGATCGTGTCAAAAGAAAAAAAGGAGTGGCGAGTCTGGCCTCAACCTTGTCGGCATGTGAGAAGTTCGCAGTTTCCTTCGTTTTCATCATATTACAAAAAGTTTGTGCCCAACTTCTCTAATATTGCTGCACCATTATTGGCTCTTACTAAAGTCGAAACCCATTTCAGTTGGAGTGAGGAATGTTTGCAAGACTTTCAGTCCCTGAAGTGTGCTTTAGTAGAAGCCCAATGATGACATATACAAGATAGGACTACAAATTCTTGTTGGATACTGATGCTAGTGATAGTTGAATTGGAGCAGTGTTGTCGCAGTTACAGAATGGAGTAGAATGAGTGATTGCATTTGTGATTTGGATGTTTACAGCTCCTGAATGCAGGTACGATACTGTGAGTGGAGAACTGTTTACAGCTGTGGTCTTCGTGAAACACTGCTGAAAGTACTTTATGGTAGAAAGTTCGCCATTCACGTAGTGCTGAAGTGATTGATAAACTTATAAATCTCTGGAAGAGATGATAATATGTTGTAAACCAACATTGCAAGAACATGACTTAGCCATACTGCATCATCCAGGCCTGCAACATGGAAATATCAATGGATTGTCTTGCTGCACAGTGAAACCCTGTATATTCATCGATGCCCTATCTCTCGACAATTTATGGGAGTCGAAGTAATTTCAGCCAAAGCCACATCAAGCATTACAGTAGTTGATTACACCAGTGTAATGATACCACAATTAACATTTCGGGAGCTCTGTGAAGAGCAATTGAAGGATTCAGACCTAACATGGGCACCCTTGTCACGTATTTAGGCAAAGTTTTGCCAGCTCACATTAAGCAATGTAGCACAGATGTACGTAATCTACTGTATTTATATGAGCAGTTATGAGTGCAAGAAGGTGTGTTGTACTATTGTTATCAACTAACAAGCTGTGATTCTCAACCTGTGCTGCAGCTAGTGATCCCAAGAGTTTTGAGGTATAAGATTTTCCAGACTTTCCAAAACAAAAATTAGATGTTGCATATTTGTGTTAATGTTTAATGGTTGTTCTCTTGCAGCATTTGAGTCGAGACGTTCAGCACTAGTGTAGACGTTGTACAGTTGTTACTGCTGCAGAAACATATTTGGCTGAAACAGGGTAAACTCCGAGAAAGAATTATTGGTGCTTTTCTACAGAGAATAACCCTGGATATTGCTAGTCCACTTCCAGAGATTGAGCGAGATCTTCTGTACGTACTCGTCACCATCAAGAACTTGGCCAAGACTTATCCACTTGTCAATATTTCAGCACAGTTCATAACTGAAGTGTTGATGGAGCACTGGGTAGCCCAGTTCAGAATACTAGAAGGGATCCACATAGATCAGAGATCTAATTTCATCAGTCATCTATTCTCCGAGTTGTGTAAGATGATAGATGTAGTGAAGAGACACCAGTCCAGTCCAATGGTTTAGCAGTGTGTGTAATGCAAACTGTCAAGCAGATGCTTGCCATGTTTGTTAATCCTGATCAAACTAATTGGGATGAACATTTGTCATATGTCACTATGCCATACAGAGCAATTTAACAGAAATTACAGACAGGAAATTATGCTCCCTGTAAATGTGGTGTATGTCCCTCCTCTTAGATTGGAGGTCCAACAATGTCCACAAGAATATGTGGAGTGGCTAAGGTCTGCATTAGTTGAGGTGCACAAGTTCACACGCCAACAACTAGGAAAAGTTGTCATACATCAAAAGAGAGGTTATGAAAAGAAGGTATGGAAAAAAATATACCAGAGTGGAGACTCAGTGTGGCTTTTCAGTGGCACAAAAGCAGCTTGGTTCTTGATGCACATGTCCTTATCTCATACTTTGACAGATCAGTCCATTGATATACAAGTTACATCATTGAAAAGACACAAGAAAGCATGTAGAACATGCCAACAAGTTGTGTCCATACATTATTGATGAACCTCGTACATTGATTTGACCAGGAATCAGAGGACACGACTGAGGAGTAAGAGAATGACGATAGCGCTGTCTTATATCACTTCGACCCAGCCGATGACGAGGAATGAACTGATAATACTTATCTGGCTATGCACTATGAGCCATACAGAGTTAGAGGCAAGTGACAGCTTGGACAGTTGGCTTAGATGACGATGACGCCATCCTGATTGATATGGGTGGAATTAGCATAGAATATCGGTCATCTATAAATTCTGGTGCCAATAAATGTAATGCTTATTACATCAATGATTTGCACAATGGAAGTTATCAGTTAGGAGTTTGAAAACTCAGCTGAAAGAGCATTGTAACTCTTGCTCTACATGCTGTTGGGTAGTATTGTATAGTACAATGTACGCATTACATATCAGTATATGATTACCATCAACTAGCATGGTCATGTGGTTTAACAGTCAATGACTGAAAGGAACTATTAAACTAGGCATTGCACTGGGACAGATCTAATGACTAAGTTAATAGATCTAGATGTAACATTTGTTCTAAAAGTTAGGCCTAATAAATCTAAATCTAGAATTGATGAGGCAGGGTTATATCTAGATCTTGGTAGATTCAATACAAGGTGCTTTCAATCTATGCAGCCAAATTTAAGGTCTAGTTTAGATGTATAGAGCTAGATTTCTGTCATTATTATTACATCTAGATCCAAACTTAAGACCAAAAGATGGAAATAACATGTCTAAAATTAATGATAGATCTAGATGTACTAGCAACTTAATCTATGAACTGTAATCTAGCACCACTAATTAGTTACCCTATATTTAAGTTTTTTCATTCCATCAAAACCTTTAATATTAAATATAGCCTTTGAGCCTCTAGGCTTATATTATGTTATGATTACACCCTTCTCCACCGTGTGTTATTTTCATTCTAGTAATTTCAGAGCACGTGAATTTCAACATAAAGAAGGTCCATTTGATACCAAAGATGGGCGTTCTATGACTGCATTTTGATTCAAACGACGCCTT
>NW_013666028.1:594516-597431 GCF_000517525.1 Limulus polyphemus
TATATATATATGTATGTATGTATATATATATATATATATATATATATGTGTGTGTGTGTGTGTGTGTGTGTGGTGAAATAATTGGTTATGCGTAGGATCATTATTTTGTATATAAAACTTGAATTTAAAAGGTGTTTGGTGTTCATTTTAGTTGTCAGAAAAAGTAATCGCGTTTAAATAAAGAGAAAATATATTAATAATATGTTTAAGTAGAACAACTATAAATTTTTAGTGATTTTTTATCATGGTTGCATGCCACAAAAATTTAGAAACTTACTATTATCTATTAACTTTCTTGGCGATATTCATTATGTCATTTCATTTGTGATAAAACATTGAATTGCCTCGGTCGCGGTCGTACTCTTAGAGCAAGAATGACTGTTTATTTGACATGACGAGGTTTAGTGGTTAGTATCCTTGGGTTGTAACTTCGAGGGTTAATGGTTCGCAGCCTGTTGTCGCAAAAACGTGGTCCGCACTTTGGGACTGAGCTTGCGCTATATGAGTTGGTGGTAGGTTCTTTTAATTAGCTGCTGTCCCTTTAGTCTGTGAATTAGGGACGACTATGCGCAAATAGAATTTTTGTAATTTTGCGCGAAATTCTGAAAAAACAAACAAACAACCAACACGACTGAAACGTTGATTGCAATATTAGATGAGAACCACAGTTAGTTGAAATTCCTGTGAAGAAATGCGTCAATGATTGTTTTCTTTTGATGAAATAATGCTACATTCACGTATAGAAAGTCTCCTGTATGACGGATATTGTATTTCATTGTGGTACACCTACATGGAAATGATTTTGCTTGTTTGTTGTTAAGCGCAAAGCTACTCAATGGGTTATTTATGCTGTGCCCACCACGAGTATCGAAATCAGGATTTTGGCGTTATAAGCCTTCAGACTTGCTGCTGAGCCACATAAACTTTCTAAAATTTAACTATTTTAAAATAATGAAGCTAGTAATTTGCTCCTTAATTAGTTCATACCAAAGTTTTCAAAACATTTTGGTATAACTTAAACGATTTGCAACATAATGAAGATTCACGTGTTATTCAGTTTACATATAAAGCAAAATAAAACAGTTTTATTTTAATTCTCCTACATGTTTCACACCTAACAGTGTTTTAGTGATTCTACGTGCAGGGACTGAGCACCCAAACTTGCTCGACCAAAGAAAAACATCATGCTCTAAGGCGTAACTCAAACCTGAAGTACGACCCTGAGATAACGAACCTAGTAAGTAGTAAAACTGAATGAAGACCTGTAAAACTGCTTTTCTCTCGTGAGAATCAAGTCTGTTTATCAAGGAAATAGTTAAGTTTTCAACTATTGCACTTTGAACAACGCGTCAACACTGTCAAAATGGGTAAGTAGCCCGTAATTTAACGTATAGCTATATATACTCATTGTATATTTGCCTTTGTACAAATTGTTGATCGAGCTGCACAAATTGTTTTTATGTAATATTTTTCGGACTACGCCCTGAAATTTTATACCAGTACACAGTTAAATACCTTGAAAGTTTATACCAGTACACAGTTAAATACTTAGGTTTAGTACATTCAGGTAAGTAGCGCCATATGATTGTCATGAAATTAAACTGAAAGTTTATACCAGTACACAGTTAAATACTTAGGCTTAGTACATTCAGGTAAGTAGCGCCATATGATTGTCATGAAATTAAACTATCAATTTATCACTTTCTTGATCATTGGTCTATATGTATATACGGAAATAATAATTTTAATAATAATATCTTTACAGATGTTGAATAAAGTTGATTAAAAAATACAAAATGTATTGTACAGTAGACTTTAAGTAATCGCAATGTCGTTCAGTTTATAATTAGTTTTCGTGTTCCGAATGGCTAACATGTGCATTCCCCTCCCCTACTTCCGATAAATAGGTTGCTTTTGCAAAAAGTATCAAACTGAAGCATCAAATGTGTGTTTTGTAGACTACGCTACTTATAACTCGATAAAACTTAAAATCAGACAGCTTCTGAAATTTTACTATCTTTTATATATTTTAGAATTGTTCGTTCAGTTATACTGTATAATTATGACTTTTAATTTACTTTTATTTGTTGAATAATTAGTATAAGTTGTATAACGATATTAAACTGTTTGAAAATGTGGGGTTGTATTATATTAAAATATTGAGAATCAAACTTGTAAGCGTATATTTAAATAAATTCAGCATTCGTGTGTAAGCAAAAGTTTAGAAAGAATCATTAAGTATAAACTGGGACTTATATATTCGTGAACTTTATGAATTTGATGATATTCAAAACATTAACTAGACGTTAAAAACCGCCCAGTGCTTTGCCTGTAAACCATTTTCAGTTTTTATGTGTAAAAAGCTTACAAATGTTTGATTTAAGCTACAAAAGTAAATATATAAGGACAGGTAGATAGGCGAATGTATTAATAACTAAGTAGATAGACAAAGCATGAAACCTGGCATGGCTTCGTCGTTAGGGGGCTCGACTTGCAATCTATGGATTGTGGGATCGAAATTCGTCGCCGAACATGCTCGCCGTTTCAGTCGTGGGGTCGTCATAATGTGACGGTAAGTTCCACTATTCGTTTGTATAGAGTAGCCCAACGATTGGCGGTGGGTGTTGTTGACTAGCTGCCTTCCCTCTGGTCGTAGTAGCTTCGAGTAGCTTTGCGTGAAATTAAAACAAAAACACAGATAAAACCAGTATCATTTGATGTTGTTTGAACAAGTAATACTTCTAAGAATAATAAAAGTTTTGTAGATTATTTTGATTACATAAAGAGGTGTTAAATATAAGTTGTTACTTTTTTCTTTTTCCATTGGAAATATCTTGTTCTGCAAGTGAATATGCTTTTAGGAGGGAATGTATTTATTATTTTTCGAAGGGTATTTTTTACACGAGCAAAGTTTG
>NW_013666028.1:597594-599512 GCF_000517525.1 Limulus polyphemus
CCCGCGTCTCTCAGATTGCGTGTCGAACGCCCTACCCACCTGGCCATGCCGGGCACCACGAGCAAAGAACAAGGTTTTGTTTTGGGTTTTTTAATGGAAGTGAGGAAGTAGTGACTTTATCTTGGTGTTCTTTATTTTACTCTTTTAACAGGTCAGTGGGCCATGATAATCAGCATCCTGTATTTTGTAAGTATATTAATACGTTTATATAATAGTAAACTATTTATTATAAAAATAATCAAACCACTTAATCAAATATAGATACATCAAGACTACTGTTTTATCGATCGTATATAAAAAAATGCCAGCAAAACAAATTATTTTCTACAAGAAAGAGTAATTACGATCGTGTTTCTACAAAAATAAAAAAACATTTTGTACACATATATAAGTCCTAATAAAGTCACATTATTCAATCAATGTATTTTATGTGAACTGTTGAAAAATTAATTGAAAGTTACATGTGTGCGACAATAAATAAGTAAATCATGATTATAAGCGAGCTTAACGATAACGCCCCCCAGTGGCCAGCGGTATGTCTGCAGACTTACAACGCTAGAATCTGGGTTTCGATACCCGTGGTTGGCAGAGCACAGAGAGCTAATTGTGCAGCTTTGTGCTTAATTACAATCAATTAAACAAACAAACTTAACGATAAACTGCTGCTAAGGTCCATAAGAGACACCTGCCGAATAAATGAGGAACTAAAGTGCCTCCTTCTTGTTTGAGTGTTTGTTTGTTTGTTTTAATTAGGCAGAAAGCTATACAATGGCCTATCTGTGCTCACCATGAGTATCGATAGCCGATTTTTAGCGTTATAACTTTTCAGACTCACCGGTGAGCCATGGGGGGGGGGCATCGTCTTGTTGTTATTGCTACAACCATGACCGTTGAAATTTGCGAAGTAATAGTACGGATACTTTATATATACATACATACATGGACACACGCACAATGCCACAATTGTGTGAATATATATAGCGTCCTTGAAAAAATGTGGGATAGTTCTGCTACGTAACATACATGTTTTGATATACGTTTGTTGGACCACTTTCAGCATGGACGACACTCAAATGCCGTCGGGGTGCTCTTACAGATTGGCTTTATTTTTCACAAAAAAGTGCTTATATCTCCAGTTGTAGGTGCACGAGAAAGGAGACGACTGTATTCATCTCATAAATGGTCAGACGGGTTTTGTATTGGCTATGAAGCTGGCCGATTTAACACCCCGTCATCAATCTTACAGCGCGAACCCAGCACCACCAAACTCGTTATTGGTGTATATACTCAGTAATTCAATGGTTAGATAAATAGGGGAGTTCAATTTTCCAGTTCGCAGGGACAATACAGATCATAAACCATTTGAGACAACACCGTGTGACTTTTGGTGAAAGAAGGTAAAGTAGGATGTGTTGCTCATTGCGACGTTTTCCAACTGGTCGTTTAGAATATATTATTACTATGACACGGCACCATGTTGGCTGCCCTCAATGATCTGCACGATAGAATCAATCCATCATCATACAAAGGTGTTGCAAAAAAAGGACTTGGATTGGTTCCTGAGGCGTTTTAGGGTGATGACTATGTAGAATATTTGGATGTTAAACCAAGGTGCACATTACGGTAGCTTGAAGGAACTGACCTTGGATGCCGTAAAACATTTAAATTAGGATCGCTTGTGTAAAGATAACTCAACTGTGGAAGAATTCTGCTGCAGATTTGATCCATCAGAAAGCTGAGCCACGTAAGCAGAATTCAAGAGGCCAGTCACTGAGGACTATTTGAAGGTCTGGAAGCATACGTAGGTTAGTTGCGTCGTTTACACGGCAAACGTATTCAACCACGATTGCAACAGACTGAGGACTATTTGAAGGTCTGGAAGCATACGTAGGTTAGTTGCGTCGTTTACACGGCAAAG
>NW_013666028.1:599907-604229 GCF_000517525.1 Limulus polyphemus
AAGGTCTGGAAGCATACGTAGGTTAGTTGCGTCGTTTACACGGCAAAGGTATTCAACCACGATTGCAACAGACTGAGGACTATTTGAAGGTCTGGAAGCATACGTAGGTTAGTTGCGTCGTTTACACGGCAAAGGTATTCAACCACGATTGCAACAGACTGAGGACCATCTGAAGGTCTGGAAGCATACGTAGGTTAGTTGCGTCGTTTACACAGCAAAGGTATTCAACCACGATTGCAACAGACTGAGGATATCATTGTTGGTAATCTTATAGATGTTTTATCAAGCGAGTCTCTGTGATATCACTTACGGACATCCTGACAATTACTGAGGTTTGAAAAGGTGACCTCGAATGAGGCACTTGATTGTGAAAAGCGAGTAGTAATTCTTATTGTAACCCCCCCCCCCCTCTTGGTAGACATTAGAACAATAAGTTTCAAACAGACCAGTCGTAGATTACCACCATGGCCCGTGTCCTTTCATTATGCAAAAATATGAGTATCCTGTTCAACCTGCTTGACCACAAATGGGGCAAGATGGTTATCGAGAAGTGTGCCTTAGCCGTAGCAATCCAGAGACTGGAGACATTTCTGTTTGCATCTGGATTACACCAACTCTTAACTCTGATTGCAATTGAATTTGAACTTTTTTTTTCCAGGTGCATATATTTGTACGTTGTTTGTCATTGAAACTTCCATGATGGTACTTTATAGATCAAAGTTTTCTGCTGGATTGTACTTTACACAATAATTAGAAGTTTCATATTTGTCATACTACACACGAAGACCTAGAAGAATTATCAATAACATACATGTACGTATGACGTGAATATTTTTTTTTCAAGCCAAAAAACAAACAAAAACAACTGAGTATATACAATTCATAGAATAAGCTTTAATTTAGTAGCTAAATAAAGCCCTGAAATATGTTTTCTGTATCTAGGTTGATAGCCACGGGTTATACCAACTGCTTTAATCAACACAAGGGGCTATGGTGTGGGCTGTCTATTTCATCTATTAATCTCGTTAAACATTAAAATTTATTGTATGAATAGTTATTTATTTATTAATACATTCGGTTTGATTTCTGAAATGTATGAGTGGCCAAAGTTATTCTTTTTGGGAAGTTCCTCGTTTTGTTGAAAAGAGCTGAGAAATAAATGTACAATGTAACAAGTGATGCACACTGAAGTAAAATTATGTTTAACAGAGGTCCATTAGTTTAATACATGATAACTGTTTTATTTTTCTGCCAATCCTTCCGAATATGCAACCAAACTTCTGTTCACTAGACATTAACAGAAAACCCATTAAACTGCAGTTCTATGAGAAGAATCTATTGATAAACAAAGCATAGTAAGTTTCTGAAAAATTTTACGTCACGCTAACGCTAAAATCGTTAGACAAAATACATGACCACTATATACTAGTGTTTGTGAAATACTGAGCGCTGGTACTTAAACAATAGAATACATGTATTCAAGAAGAAAAGAACACATATGTACCATGCACAGCAACGAGCATTTGTGCTGATAAACAGAAAGCCGTTCCAGGAGTGTAACTAAGGGTTATGTCAGGCCTGTTATGTAGAGAAGGTTGTGAAACTGTATTCCAGTGTTCATCTTGCTACCTACACCTGCATCTGTCCTTTAGTTTATTTAGTGGTACCAACTCACGTGTTGGAGTCAGAATGACATGAAATTCAGAATTCCTTTGTTTTAAGTGAAGGTGTTTTGGCTGGTGTTGCGCACTCTGATTTTACCCATTGTTCTAGTATATTTAATTTTACTCTAAGTGAAATGTTGTGACATGCGCAGAAATAGGTTTTGGTAGTATTTAATCATTCAGTCATTTCGCTTTGGAATTGGTATTCATTGAATTTTCATTGGCAGTAGATACTGCAGATCTCAGGACCAAAAAATAGTTACAATAAGTAAAAATAATAGTAAGTCTCTGTTCTCTTTTCAAAAATTAAAATGATATTATAGCTTTTAATAAACCTAATTGAACAACCCATGTCCCTTCCCTCCACAAAAACATTCACAAGTAGAAAAATAGTTTAGGAATGATAACAAGTCCACTCAATAAACCATCATTAGTGACTGGAACCCTACAATTTTCACTGGTGTTTCGTGTCATTTTCCAACACGCAAGTGAACGCATGCACACACAACTAACGTTTTTGCGAAAATGCATTATATTTCTGTGAATTCTAAGTTTTCATGTCTATACCTATGTTGACTGTAATTCGGTTACTAATATATTTGTTTTTCTGTGTAAGTTCGCTTTTTTAAAACAGTGTACTGATACTAACATATAGAAGACAATATCCTGTGATATAAGTTTTGGTGAAATGGTATTTTTTATTCTATTAGTTCACAACACATTCCAGTACCAGGTAAAGGTGTAGTGTTTGTGTATAAGTTTTCAATTCAATAGTTTTTAAAGGCAATATAAAGTTTTAGTGTATGTGTGTATAATTGTTTGTGTATAAGTTTTCAATAATTTTGTAAGGTCCAGGTAAATTTTTAGTGTTTATATATAACTGTTAAACATGATAAGTTTTCAATAGTTTGTAAAGTCCAGGCAAAGTTTTAGTGTTTGTATATAAGGTTTATACAGTTTTATAAAGTTCAGGTAAAGTTTTAGTGTTTACGTATAAGTTTTTAATAGTTTTGTAAAGTCCAGGTAAAGTTTTAGTGTTTGTATATAACCGTTAAACATAATGAGTTTTCTATGGTTTTGTAAAGTCCAGGTAAAGTTTTAGTGTTTGTATATAACTGTTAAACATAATGAGTTTTCTATGGTTTTGTAAAGTCCAGGTAAAGTTTTAGTGTTTGTATATAACTGTTAAACAGTTTTGTAAAGTCCAGGTAAAGTTTTAGTGTTTGTGTATCACTGTTAAGCATGGTAAGTTTGCAGTCAGTCTTATGGAAACTATCAGTGTGATGAACCTAGCTATAAAATTTGAATTGAAAACGATTTTGGGTTTGAACACACACAATGTCACTTTTATTCACGATTTCTAAAGCATTACATTCATATGTTTACATGAAGAACATAAAGAAAATAAACTGTAAAATAACATTGTATTCCAAAAATATAGTTGTTTGCTAACGCAATATTGGCTTAGTGATATTCCCATTCTCTCTTGTTCCAAGGTCATGCCGAAAATAAATAAACCGGCAAATAAGCGAATCTTACAGCTTAATACACGTAACTAGGACAACTACTTCACATTGAATCGAAGTGGAACTTGGTACTGTTGACTGTTGCTGTTGCGTCGTAGGTAAACATTTTGTTTAGTGATGGCGCAGGTTTCCACGACCTGCTGTCGGGAGAAATTTACATTTGTGAATAATATATGAAAGAACAGTAAAATTTATTATGGTAATTTTTCAAACTTCAGTTTCATTTTAACACACATTAATTTACGCATACAATTATTCTTGGTCGTAAAAGCTTCTTCTTGGCGAAACGAATCTTCAAGACCATGAATGTTTATGTATTTATTTGTAATTAAGTACAAAGCTATCTGTGATCTGCTCACCACTGATATCGAAACCCGGTTTTTATCGTTATAAGTCGTCAGACTTGATGCTCTAGTTGCCATCTGGGGGGAATGTTTATATGCCTTTTATAACTGTATGTTGTATTTATCACAAAGCTACTAAGGCTATCTATCATCCGCCGTCCTTAATTTTGAACTTCTGACCGAAGTGAAGGCAGCTAGTTAGGAGCACCCTACTATTTTCTCTCAGGGACTGATTGATTGTTACTTGTATAACTCACCAACTCGCGCCCCTCGTATTTGAGTATGGAAGGCTAAGTACAGAATAAGCTCTAGTAAAACAGTAGTTTATGATATATTACCAGTAAAAAATTGTTAAAATAAACGAAATTATCATTTAAACAAGAACCTTGTGCTATTTTGGGAAGAATGGTTATTTATTGCTAATTATCATGTCGCGTCGAAAACTTAGTAAGGTTAATAAATTTAAATATTTGATTCCCATTTAATCTTTGTGACAGAAATGTCTAAAACACAAAAATTGGATAAATGCGATTCTCTTATAATTATTTGAGAAAAGTGCGTATCAGTGTAAAGCCACAGAATGGGCTATCTGTGCTTTGTCTTTGTGCGTATTAGTGTAAAGCCACAGAATGGGCTATCTGTGCTCTGTCTTTGTGCGTATTAGTGTAAAGCCACAGAATGGGCTATCTGTGCTCTGTCTTTGTGCGTATCAGTGTAAAGCCACAGAATGGGCTATCTGTGATCTGTCTTTGTGCGTATCAGTGTAAAGCCACAGAATGGGCTATCTG
>NW_013666028.1:605229-611451 GCF_000517525.1 Limulus polyphemus
GTGATCTGTCTTTGTGCGTATCAGTGTAAAGCCACAGAATGGGCTATCTGTGCTCTGTCTTTGTGCGTATCAGTGTAAAGCCACAGAATGGTCTATCTGTGCTCTGTCTTTGTGCGTATCAGTGTAAAGCCACAGAATGGTCTATCTGTGTTCTGTCTTTGTGCGTATTAGTGTAAAGCCACAGAATAGGCTATCTGTGCTCTGTCTTTATGCGTATTAGTGTAAAGCCACAGAATGGGCTATCTGTGCCCTGTCTTTGTGCGTATTAGTGTAAAGCCACAGAATGGGCTATCTGTGCTCTGTCTTTCGCGGAGAATCGAATACTGGATTTTAGGATTGTAAGTGTGCAAAATTACCACTGACTCACCGGGGACTTAAATATAGTGAAAATATAAAGGGAGTCTTCTAAAAATAGTAACCTTACCTTAGTTATGACACAAAAGTTTCCAATTTTTTTGATCAAGTGTGTAATTGTTTTTACTATACATGTTTGTAAATAAGATCCCGAAATTGTTCCCGAGTGGATTGCAACACTGGTACTGTTAAGAATGATTTCGCTTGACGAATTTTCACGATCAACTGTAACAGAACGCGCAATTTTATATATGGAAAAATGAAATTGAGGTATGATTTGTTTGTTTTTGAATTTCGCGCAAAGCTACACGAGGGCTATCTGCGCTAGCCGTCCCTAATTTAGCAGTGTAAGACTAGAGGGAAGTCAGATAACCATCATCACCCACCACCAACTCTTGAGCTACTCTTTTACTAACGAATAGTGGGATTGACCGTCACATTATAACGTCCCCACTGCTGAAAGGGCGAGCATGTTTGGTGGAACGGGGATTCGAATCCGTGATCCTCAAATTGCGAGTCGACCGCCCTAACCACCTGGCCATGCCGGGCCCACCTATATATTTCTGAGTTATTTCGTGTATTTCTAAAGTCAGCTCTAAATATACACTCTGTATATTTCTATATTAGTTCGTGTATTCCTAAAGTCAGGTCCAAATATACACACTGTATATTTCTGTATTATTTCATGTATTCCTAAAGTCAGCTCCAAGTATACACACTGTACATTTCTGTATTATTTCGTGTATTCCTAAAGTCAACTGCAAGTATACACACTGTATATTTCTGTATTATTTCGTGTATTCCTAAAGTCAGCTCCAAGTATACTCACTGGAGATGCGCTATCCACGTTTATTATTGAATCAAATTACCGTAATCTCAACTCTGTTAAAACAAACAAACAAACCTTACAAATTCATTCTCTGGACCTTTTTGTTTACTAACTTCTTACGTAAAACTACATACATTATTATTGTTGTTGTGCAGGATAATTAAGCAGCAATATTCATTTTGAAAAGGTGTAATGCTTTATTTACACGTTAATGTATTTCAGTTTAAGTCAACTTTAAAACTCTGTTTAAAGTGTCCTGATGACTATGGAACCATATTTATTTATCATTAAAACGATAAAGATTTTATTCACCAGAGACTTCAAGAACACCTGCGATGTTCAGCCAGATATTGTATATATGTACTTAATCCGCAGTTGCACAGCAGAGGATACCGCTGCACGTACTCGTAAATCAGTTTTCTCATCCATGTTTCACGTACTTCCGCGTTTTTAGGTTTTTAGCTGTGTAAAGGGTGTTAACCTTGCTTCTCATTGATCAGTTTCATTGGAGCACGCGGTGAGAAAAAATAGAAACAGGTTCTATTTCAGTGGCGCCGCTTGCGCTGCACGTGAGGTGTGTGGATTCTTCATTACCTGCAGTCACTTCTAAAAATTTCGCCCGCACCGCTCATGTCCAGGGACGTGGCTTCACGTGTTCCGTAAATTGTAGTATGACAATCAGTGGCGGCGCTAGACATAAGCAGACTGAGCTATTCCTTAGGGCCCCAAACAGTTCAATATGTCTCTGATTTACGGGGATTTTGTCATCAAATCATTGACTTTTGCTTGTTTGAGTATTGTACCCATTTGGAAAAAAAAGTGTTTTCAATTAAATCAATCCAAAAACACTTCACTTAGTAACGGATGGACTTTTAAAAATTGCAACAGTTAGACACTTCTCAATCCAGCACTCGTGCGGTGCGAGTGCGTTGATTGGTTCCTAAGTGCTGTATAAACACACACACAGCGTGCATAATTTAAGCACAGTGGTGTTTGTGTGCGAGTAGAAATCACTTTTTAATAAGTGTATTCGTTTTTATTGTGTTGGCGTATTTTTAGTTTGAGGGAATGTTGTACTTAGTATCTTTCTAGGAGGAGGGTGAAAGGACCAAACATGTTACTGCCTAGGGCGCCCACAATAGGCTTAACACCGATCATGAAGACAGCAGTAATATAAGTCTGATGCAGTTTAATTTTAGGATTAAAAACTGCGAAACTTTTCTATATTGTGGACCTTTTGATTTGGATTTTAAATAGCCTCGTGGTTCCGTGAAAAATATATTATTCCTGAGAGAATTAAACGCATATTTCAATATAGATTAGTTCAGCTTTTTAGATCAACTTAGAATACCTCAACTGTGTAAGTGGATAGCAACTAAATCTGCTGAAAATTACAATAAATATATGAATCCTCCAATAGATCAACAAACAATACAGAAATACTGGGACAACGTTTCAGATATCCAATTTCTCCATTTTTTTATGAATTTGATTGCTAGTTTTATTCTTTAAGAGACTAAGGGAAGGGCCATTTATTTGGTAGCCTTATTTTCTGAACAACATTTTACAACTAAATCTTAACATTAATGATTATAACCAATATAAACTATTTCATTTGTAAAGTTAAAGTTAGAAAAGCTTAGCACAAAAAGTGCTAAGAAAATTTTTCTAAAGATTTAGAAAACCTTAATGAAACACAGCGTGTAACTCACTTATCCATAGTCTAATATAGACTTTCTTATTCATACAGTCTTGTGAAATGCAACTTTTTCTTTCTCATTCATGTAGGTCAACTTAATTGCTTATTAAAACAATCCAACATAGACTAACTTATCTGTATTGTTCCACACACACTATATATATAAGCCATACAGCTCTGAACACAACGGATCAGACGTGAACTAGTGGTTAGCATATCCGGACTGTGAGTTCGAGAATTCATGATTCGCGACCTTTTGTCTCTTAAACGCACACCGCACTTTAGTGTCGTAGGTGCGCTTTAAGTATGACGTTCAAATCCCACATCTCACTGTTCGATCATAACACAAGAGTTGGCAATGATGCTGTTTACTAGTTATCTCCCCTTTTAATTTATCTGTTCAAAACTGGAGAATATACATTATCTTACCGATAGAATAGATAATACTGAGGGCCATAATATGCATCGTAATCACAAGTTTAAATTAGGAAATTCTGAAAAAGAGAGAGAAACAAAAAAAAGTAAAATTGAACACAATAATACAGTCGTACAGTTTAATTCAGTGTTTCACATAAAAGTATCAATTGCAGAATCCTTCCCTTCTGCGAATTTAAACTTCATGAAAGTTGTTTTGGTTATGGTAGCGGATTTTCCATAATTCAGTTACGTAGATTTCGAAAATAACATTCATTTCTTTCTATCACTTAATGGGTTTTTACAAATCTGGAAGAAAAACCCTTACTTAGATCAAATTATTATTTCGTTTACCACAATGAACATTTTTTATTGTTATGTTTGTTAACAAAAATACAAACAAACTGAAGAAAAGGGAAGAACATTGATGTCAAACGAATATACATCCTGATTTTTTGTATGAAATCTACGTCTTTTAGTCTCAAAACTACGTGTTGTTGTCTTTCTTTTATGTATTGCGTTATGACGTTTTGTAAAAAATCTGTACGTGATGGAGAAAAATGAATATCGTTTTCGGATTTAGCGTACAGGAATTACTGTAGAATATGTAAAAATTTCAAGACGATAAAACCATCGCAGGCCTGTGATAATTCAACCGTGTAGCATTATATTTCAATGTAGACTGAACTTTTCACAACCACCATTGTGCATGGCTTGACCTAGTTATTATTAATTTCAAGTTTGCTCCTGTTGCGTCTAGCTGGTTTATGATGATGATTACTATTTTTTAGTTATTCACCACCGCGTATTCCGACATCATGCGCAAAAGTATTGTATTCACCAGCAAAACACCTAAAGTCTTCTACTGTCCCCAGGAAAAAACACCAGGGATGGAAAAGATGGTCGTTATGGCTAAGCCATTGGATAAACTGTGCGAATTTGAAGGAAAAGGTGTCCCGAAGGACTATCAATCAGATTGTTACAATGACATAGATGAGACGGAATACGCATGCGCAGAAAAGCATCGTATCATGGTAAGGCTAACTTTATCGTAAATTTTTGTTTGTGTGTGTGTATGTCTTGTTATACAGAAAAATATTCTGATGTAAAACTAGCAAGAAAAAAAATGTTTATGAAACGTAAAAAAATAACAGCTAATCCAATATTTGGGGACTTTTGTGTCCTTTATTTTTACAGGAATGTCTATACTTTAAAACTTCGGATGATTAACTTGTATATTACCTTACTGTTTAATTATTGTGTCAAATCGAAAACATAATAGGGTTACTAAATTTTAATGTTTGGTTTCACTTTATCCCTGTCACAGATATGTTTAAGACATGAACTTCGGACAAAAGGACTTTTTTCCGAGTATTTATAATTTTGAACATTTAAAACAAAAAGGAAATAATTAAGTACAAATAAAACTACAATACAAATTACAGTATTGGAATGATAAAATGTATTTTAAAAAGAGGAGTATCTGAGGAAGCAGGCCCTCACAATGGTGGAATTACAAAACCTCACAAAATCCTATGTCTAAAACTACCATTCACCACCTGTAGCCAATTGTGAGAAGGTATGGTCCCCCCCCCCCAAAAAAAAGAAGAAATATAGACCAATATGGGTAATAATAGAAATTTATATCCTGACGTTGAAGTAGATTTTATGTAATGTATAAATTGTTGGTGAAATAGTAGTAGAATTCGCGTAAATAACATTGTTTTTATTTTTGATTTTGTAAATACAGCTGTCTGATGGAAAATAACTTTCCTCAACAAGTGCCAAAATATATTATATATTTAAGTTGTTTCTTAAATATGATAAAAATTGATTTGTTTTTATACTGATTTGTTCTAGAGAGATATTTAGGTCAGACAAACACACCTATTATATATTCTGAGAATTATAATTTATATATTTTAAGTAATATAACTATATATATATTACAGATGCACTTAAACCCACCAAGCGTGACAGACACCAGCACGACTGGAGCACATGCAAACTCTCACTCTGGCGGTAACTCTAAGAATTACTGAGCAGACGACAGAAATAACAAGATTGTTGTTCACCTGTTTGAGATTTCGACATCTTTATGAGGCAGCTATCTTTCAGTTGTATATTAAATAGTGTCTGGAAGTCACGTTAACAAAATTATTTACTCGCAGTCTTAAATTTGTTCACATAATTTCCAAACACACTTGGAATAAATTTAGCAGTTTTTTTTATACATACTGTTAATCCAGTTTATTTATTTAATTAATATTTTACTTAAATGAAATTTAAAGTTATTTACACTGCAATATGCAAATATACCTTAAAATGCTGTAGCTGAAGTAGGAACTTTAATTTTTCTAAACAATGAAACGTCCACTGTAAGACTAAAACTACAGGATATTCTAAAAAAAAAGCTACACTGTATTCTCTATTAGTTGTCGTGTTGCTTGTTCTTTGTTTTTGTATGTGTTATAATAAAAGCTACACTGTCTTCTCTATTAGCTGTCGTATTGCTTGTTCTTTGTTTTTGTATGTGTTATAATAAAAGCTGCTCTGTCTTCTCTATTAGCTGTCGTATTGCTTGTTCTTTGTTTTTGTATGTATTATAATAAAAGCTGCTCTGTCTTCTCTATTAGCTGTCGTATTGCTTGTTCTTTGTTTTTGTATGTAATTATAATAAAAGCTACACTGTCTTCTCTATTAGCTGTCGTATTGCTTGTTCTTTGTTTTTGTATGTGTTATAATAAAAGCTGCTCTGTCTTCTCTATTAGCTGTCGTATTGCTTGTTCTTTGTTTTTGTATGTATTATAATAAAAGCTGCTCTGTCTTCTCTATTAGCTGTCGTATTGCTTGTTCTTTGTTTTTGTATGTATTATAATAAAAGCTACACTGTCTTCTCTATTAGCTGTCGTATTGCTTGTTCTTT
>NW_013666028.1:611696-613080 GCF_000517525.1 Limulus polyphemus
TTAAAATAGAGGCTGGAGACGGCTTAAATGGGTAATGAAGAAAAACTTTAATATAACTTTACTGTCATAGTTAAACTTATATTAAGTTTTTCTTCATTACCCATTTAAGCCGTCTCCAGCCTCTATTTTAAGCGTTTTAAACCCTTAGATCCCAAAAAATTGGGATACATGCAATTGGTATAAACAACGACTATTAGAAAGCCATAGATTTACTTAAATAATTTGCAACATATAGTTTGTTTCTGTTTAACTAGGAAAAGGTTTAAAAGGTTGTATTATAAAACTTTGACACAACTGTACACGTATAGCCATACAAACACACACATAATTTTTTCTATGGTACTATATGATTTTTCAAGTAGTAAAATAGTAAGAATTAAAAGATAATTTATCATTAAAATAAGTACTTAGGGCTGTGTTCTGGACGCACGCGCTGATTGGCTTCCTCAGCGGGAAAGGTGGAGAAGATGGCGTTATAGTTATAAGAAGTGACACCAGAGCGGGTGTTACTGGGGTTACAAAGGTTATAGAGGTGGACAGTGTTACTAAGGTTCTATAGATTTACTGTGTTATTAATATACTATAGGCGGATGGTCTTATAAGGCGTATTGTGTCTTACAAAGCAGATGGTGTTTCTATAGGCGGACAGCATTACTATACTTCATACATACAGATTTTAACTCGTCTCAACTAATGTTTATAGTTTTCATTTATATATCACATGCATTTTACAAAGGCGGATGGTGTCGCTAGATGGATTGTGTTACTAAGGTTCTATAGGCGGATGGTATTACTTCGCAAATTGTGTTAGAAAATTAGTGCTGCTAGGGCGGATGGTGTTTCTATAAACCAATAGTTCAATAGGATTATGAGCTCATCGTAGAGTGTCTCAACATGTAATTACCTCATCATTATCTAGATTTAATTATGGCCAGGTGGTTAGAACAATCTGAGGGTCGTGGGTTCGAATCCCCTTCACACCAAACATGCTCGCCCTTTCAGCCGTGGGCGCATTATAATGTGACGGTCAATCCCATTATTCGTTGGTAAAAGAGTAACCCAAGAGTTGGCGGTGGGTGGTGATGACTAGCTGCCCTCCCTCTAGTCATACACTGCTAAATTAGGGACGGCTAGCGCAGATAACCCTCGTATAGCTTTGCGCGAAATTCTAAACAAACAAGATTTGATTATATGCCTTAAAAATTTACAAGTAAAACCATTGTTTTAATGAGACAACTATTATAACATAGTGTATTACGTATATCAGTTTTTGTCACACATACGATCTTAATTTATCTGTTAGGTCGTCAGGAATTAATGTCGCTTTTTTTTTAGATGGAAAAACCCGAACAACTTATATATCAAACAAAACATTTATTAAATG
>NW_013666028.1:613536-614984 GCF_000517525.1 Limulus polyphemus
CCTTTTCGATTGACGAGTGAAGGGCGTTTCTGATGAAGGACTTGATTTAAACGTTCCAGTTGCTGTCTATAGATCTCTGCATTGTTCGTTGTGGATTGAGGAGTTCGAAATGAATTACTCCTTTAATGTCCCACCAAACGCAAAGCATCACTTTCTGCGGATAAAGTCCAGATTTTGTGGTCGGAAGTGGTTTTTGTCTAGGACTGAGTCATTGTTTTTGGCGTTTAATATTCGCACAGAGAATCCATTTTTCATCACCTGTGTCAGTTCTGTCCAAAAATGGTTCACGCGCATTACGCGCCATAAGAGACGAAGCAACGTTCACACGTTGGAAACGATGATCATTGGAGATTTCGTGAGGCACCCAAACACCTTCTTTATACTATACTCCTTAGATGTTTACGTATTGCTTCTTGAGAGACATGCAATTTCAGGGCCATTTTATGAGTATTTTGGCTTGGGTTAGACTCATCAAGTCTTCAAAGCATCAATATCAATTCCAACATGTCGGCTGGTGCCATCACAGTTTTTAAGGTGAATTTAGTCACCTGAACGAAATTTGCTGAACCATCGTTGACACTCACGAACGTTCAAAACATTTCCATAAACTTCTTTAATATTATTTGTGGCTACAGAGGCGTTGTTTCCCCTTCTTGTATTCAAACAACATTACATGCCGAATGTGTGTCTCGTCGTGTGTCATCACTATAAGGGATTATAGTATATTAAACTTTACACATTATGTAGGCTACATTAACGTGACGTTTAGGCGGTTCATTTAACTATTATACCTGATGTACGTTTTTTGGGGGGTGGTAAATGAAAGTGTTCCAAAACGCGTTATTAATTTCTTGACGACCTAATAGTATTTGAACGAGGAAAATATCATAGCCAACGATTTACTTTTCATACTTTTACAATTATCTGCTCTGAAAGGATTTTATCATACATAATGTATCATTTTTATAAATATTGAACAAGATAGTTAGTACAGCTAACTCAGTCTTTGAGTATCTTTGCACGAAATCAAACAAATAAACCGACAAACATAAATATTAACCATTGTTGCGTCAGCGAGATCACGTGACTAGTATCACGCCACGTCCTTCTCTCGAACCTTCGTGAATCATCGGGAGACTACTAGATTGGGGGTAGTCTGGTATATATAAGATGGTCACAACGTGACGAAGTAATGAGTAATTGAACTGCAGTCAGAGAGTGTGTAATTGAACTCGAGCACGTGAGACGTTTGTTATAGGGCGACTGTTGAATATAAGTGTATCGCAAAATTATATTCAGAAAGAATAAACCAGTTTTATTTAAGAAAGGACTTGTGTTGCTAAAGTTTCGTCGGAACGAATTTACGGAAAATTAACCAACGAACAGAGACGTAACAAATTGGTGTCAGAAAGTGGGATGAAAAAAAAGGAAACGAGAAGCGGCAAATC
>NW_013666029.1:0-8993 GCF_000517525.1 Limulus polyphemus
CCAATCTTTTTTTTTGTCTTTCACATTTTTTCCATGTCATGGTAAATTTCGATTTTTAAGGCCAATCTTTTTTTTTGTCTTTCACATTTTTTCCATGTCATGGTAAATTTCGATTTTTAAGGCCAATCTTTTTTTTTTGTCTTTCACATTTTTTCCATGTCATGGTAAATTTCGATTTTTAAGGCCAATTTTTTTTGTCTTTCTTATGTTTTCGATCTTAAATTCTGCCACGTGTTTTCAAGTTTGCCGTCAAATAGTTTTTTGGCACGATTATGTATATTGCAACATTGACAAACAATTTTGCTCATGTCTTTGTAAATGACGTCTCTCTCTATAAATACCCCTTCTTTCCATTTAAGAAAGATATTATGTGACGAAAAGATAAAAAAAAAAGTACTTGGCTTTTATCCTTTAAAGCCTTGTACTATCCTTCGAGAATAATTCTGTACAATTCTGAAGCCACACACATACACATTTAAATATATATAGATGTGTGTGTGTGCGCGCGCGTGCGTGCATGTGTATTTGAAACCCATCACAAACTCCTTTGTTTCCAGAATAAGCGGAACCGGATATCCGGTAAGATTTCGGAACAGCAGTTTAAATTTTAAAAACAGATTGTATATTTCAACTAACCTTATATATACACAATCGCAATATTATAGGAATTTTTTTTAAAGTAATATATGTGCATGAAATCGCTTAAGACGTAGAAACATTATATTATAAGAGATCAGTACGTTTTTCGGATTTCATTATACGGTATCACAAAAAAAAAACTGGAAATAACTGAACTAACCAAGTATTTTTTACTATCAAAATGTGTTCCCTGTTGAGATAGCGGTAAATATAAGAACTTACAACACTAAAATCCGGGATTATATTCTCACAGTGGACACAGCAGGTAGCCCAATTTGCTCTAAAATAAACAAACCATTAAAATACCAAATGTAATTTTTATTTAGAATGAGGTCCAAAAGTCAGTAGAAAAATGTATTGTTTACCTAGCAACATAAAGTCCCTGGGATGCTTCAGTGTTATCTGACACAAAACACTATTGACACTTATATAGTACCACATTTGGACAATAATGTATAACAAGAGAGTTAGTACCACATTTGGACAATAATGTATAACAAGAGAGTTAGTACCACATTTGGACAATAATGTATAACAAGAGAGTTAGTACCACATTTGGACTCATAATTATATCTTTCTGGAAGTCTTTACTCATAATTATATCTTTCTGGAAGTCTTTACTCATAATTATATCTTTCTGGAAGTCTTTACTCATAACTATATCTTTCTGGAAATCTTTACTCATAATTATATCTTTCTGGAAGTCTTTACTCATAATTATATCTTTCTGGAAATCTTTACTCATAATTATATATTTCTGGATTATGCACATTGCAGTATTACTTAAAGCCACTCACACAGTTAAAGATGTGGATTTTTTGTATATATTAGATATTAAATTGACTATATTAACTGCTAGTAAAAAACAAAAAAAATTAATGAAATAAAGTAGACGAAATGTGATACTAATCCTTATGTTATACATGATTGTAAAAGATTTCCAGAAAGATATAATTATGAGTAAAGATTTCCGATTTTATAAGAAACCATGAGAATTCATCTGAAAGGATAAATCATAAACGTTTATGTTATTTTTGGTCACTTGCCAATTTATAGCCTTTCCTTTATACAAAGGGACAATAACATAATTTAAAACGATTCTGAATATGCAAGTTAACAAGTAACGTGACAACCATAGCCAATATAAAGTCGCGGTGAAATGGCATGCACTTGAACCACATTTTGACATTGTTGTTTCGTATCCAGAGTGATGACACTGAGAATTTATCAGTTTTGTGATGGGTATATAACACCCCTTTCCGACGCAAGATATACATACATTCAGGTCGTAGAAAACATTAGAAAACAAAGGAATATGGATCAATTTGGAGCACTAGGACCATATAGAAAGAGAGTTGTAACAGGTCGTGATCAGTTATACTAAGCAAAGAGCGGCGTCTGTGGCAAAAATCGTCTCTGTGTCTCAGGCAACATAATCAAGAAGAATCTCTGTCAGCAAAAGCGACACAAGTCACATGTACAAAATTTGATTTCATGATATATCCATTTAACGGTCATATATTCCAAAAATCTGTAGAATGAAACAAGTATTCATATTATTCCACACGAAGACAAGCCTATCAAGTCGTCGGGCGCAACGCCTATGGATTCCTGTGTGATCGAAACGTTGAAAAGAACGCTAAGAAATCGTCGTCCTGGCACGCTAGATGAAATACGTATGCCCTACAGAAAGTTTTTTTTTGGAGGGTTTTGAATTTCGCGCATAGCTACACGAGTTCTATCTGCGCTTCTACAGAAAGGCGCCGTGTGTTTTAAATAATATGGCGTTACAACAGAGACTTTGGTAATGGGAACTACGCTGCAGGGATATTGTCGAGATGCATGGTTGTTAGATAAAACATGACCCAACGCAGCGACCTGGACTGCAACGACGTAGTGAAATACCAAAATTAACTTACTGAATCCTCTGTACATAAATGTATTGATGTTCATCGTAGTTTTGATTTTAGACCACATTTTTACTTTTCAAGATAAGATCTTTACTTTACTCCCAACTTTCTATCAATCGTTTCACTTCAGTGGAGGTACTACATACGACTCACGTATCTGAGACTCGACCCAATACTCCTGATATATACGACGCACATATGTGAGTCTCAACCCAATATTCCGCAAATATACTGCTCACGTACTTAATAAAACTCGCCCTTTCAGCCGTGGGGGCGTTGTAATGTGACGGTCAATCCCACTATTCTTTGGTAAAAGAGTAGGTCAAGAGTTGGCGGTGGGTAAAGATGACTAACTGCTTTCCCTCCAGTCTTACACTGCTAATTTAGGGACAGCTAGCGCAGATAGCCCTCGTGTAGCTTTGCGCGAAATCCATAACAAACAAACAAAGTGAATAAAATTAAACGCAATTTTCTTGCTATTTTAATTTTAAGACATCCAAATTACGACGCGATGTAAAACATCCGTAAATCTATCAAACAAAAACAAATTATTTTTAGCTAAATTACTATTTTTGTCAGTGAAATAAATATGCTTAAAATAATCCATATGCTAAACAGAAATTCGTATAATACTAGGCCTGTCTAATGTCTTAAAGTTAAAAATAAAAGTAATAAAACGTTAAATAGTTGTGCAATAAATAATATTTATTAAAAACATGGCACAGCCCTGAAAAAAGAGATACTTTAAATGTTTCGGAGAACGCCACTGAAACAGGTAGAGCCTCTATTTTTAGGTCCGAGCCATGTTTTTAATAAATCTTATTTATTGAACAACTATTTAACGTTTTATTACTTCCTAACGAAGTTATTTCGAAGAAGTCAATTTGAATCATTCAAGGTATCTTGGAACTATAATCAAATTTATTGATCTGGATTGAGTAGAAAGGGGTATTTGTTTGTTTGTTTGAATTTGTGCACAAAGCTATACAATGGGCTATCAGTGCTCTGCCCACCACTGGTATCGAAACCCGGTTTTTAGCGTTGTAAGTCCGCAGACATACCGCTGTGCCACTGGTGGGGGGCAGAAAGGGGTAGCAGTTTGTGATACAAAGAGCAAATACTTCCTCGCGTTAATTTTGTTTCTTCTTTGTATTTAATTTAAGAAACTTGTAAGTTCCGAGTTCGTAATCGAAATGAATTTATTGAGCGAAATCATCTAGAGAGTTAATAATTAGGTTCATCGCAAATGTAAATATATGTATGCGTTATCAAGTATGGAAATGTTGGAAGATTGAATTGGATGATATCGACCGACAGAAAACAAGTCGTCATTTGAACTAAAATATAAAAAAAAAAACAGTTTTACTTCTTGGGACCAAACGTCAATAATTTCACGTGCTCAAAAGTTTATTTTTCTTCTTGTCTGTTTACATAGTTATGTTGTTTAGATTAGATTGAATGTTATCATCAAATATATGATACAAATACATTATTCTCTGACATAATTTAAAGTTTATTCATATAGAATTATTGAATAAACATAAGTTTGTTATTATTTTAACGACGATTCTTACATAAGAATAAGATTAGAACAATAAGGTACTAAACTTTACTTCATCAAATTATTTGTTTTCTGACGATGATGTTACCTAAAAATAAGACTAAAACACTAGGCACACTCGAGACGAGGGTACTAAACTTTACTTCATCAATGAATTTGCCTTCTAATTTGTATATGATTTTCTATTTGACGATCTAGAAATCCATCCTTATTTGTTACCGTAGAATTGACTTGTGTAATTTAAAGGAACAAAACTGCCGTCACGGTTGAATAACTGTCTAATACATCATGTATAATGTATTATATAATTTCCTTTATTTCATGTATAATGTCTAATACATTATACATGAATTAATGACAAACTAAGATTCTGAGAATCATAGAACTTACAGATTCATTCCATATCTGTTGATAAGCTTGTTTTGTGATTGTATAACATTGTAATTATTTATTGCTACGCTTTTTCCAATTATACAATGTTATTGTTTGTTTGCTGTTAAGCTACACAATGGGTTATCTGTGCTATACCCCCCCCCCTTTCCCGCCGATATCGAAACCTGGTTTTTAGCATTGTAGTTCTTCGGAGTTACCGCTGAGCCATTGAGGTGGGGAGGGGTCACAATTATTAAAACCATTCGATAAGTTTTTATCTAACTGTGTAGTTTCTTGGAACAATTTGAAAAGTTTTCGTTTCTAGTTGTACAATTGTTGGAACACACGTATATATATATAAGCTAAAATTTGTGATAAAATTACATTAACTGTAATTTTTGTTCACGTTTTCAATTAACGAGATTTTCGTCACAAAGTTTAGTTATGTTGATTTCGTACGCCGTGATAACTTTCAGCGTTTAAACCGTAACTTTTAAAGTATTATACTGTATATGTAGCGTTTCAAATTGTTTGTCTCTCATCATCCAGTCTAGCAAACAAGTTCTGGTATCGACGAATTGCCTCTCGGACAAAGATTTGAAGGAAACGAATAATAAGTCTGAAAAACTATTATAACATTCCTATTATTTTGAATCAAAAATGGACAAATTAAAAGGAATGTGGAAATGCCCACCGGGTAATAATGTGATTTTATCACAAATCGTAGACCTAGTGGTCCGCAATGCTTAACCATCTTCCAACGTTTAATTGTTAAAAAAAATCGAGATTACTTACTTTTCAAATGCTTACGCAATTGTTGAAATAATTCGATTTTTTTTTCTTGGACGTATGATTATTGGAACAGTTCGAAACAGATGTTATGGTGTGAACATATTTTGCTGGCGAAGTATGATTAATTAAATAATTATACTTATGATAAGACTATAGTATAAGGCTTAGTAAGTTTTTAACATAATATTCTTTATTCTGTCCTTTAGGGTTTTTCTGAGAAAAGGAATATATATTAGTATTTGAATTCCACTATGTCCGCCATATCCATTGCTGACGACGAGTTTCGCTCAATACCAGAGCTCATCAGACTGGCTATGATACAGCAAACATAATAACGAACACTATTCATATAAGCCATTCATTAGAGTAACAGTTTTTGTTGTTGTTGTTTTTTTATATAGGAGTGCTTTTTGTTGGCTAAGCGGGATTCTAATCAATTGTACTTGTCATAAAAGAATAGTTTTAGGCTTACTCTAGTTGCCGCGAGTGGCCCAGCGGTAAGTATGAGGGCTTAGAAAGCTACAAATCGGGTTTTGATAACGCGGTGAGCAAACCATAGATGGCCTACTGTGATGTTTTGTGCTCAGTAAACAAGCAAATTTATTGTATTTTTAAACAATACATTATTTATTCTGTTCCTTCGGGGTTTTCAGAGAAAAAGAGTTTATAATAGTATTTCAACAACAATATTTCTGCCATATTCATTGCCGAGGACGTTGTAGTAGAATGGGTATAGTAATAATTTTATAAAGTGTATAATATTATTTCAACCATAGTTACAAAACCCATAAGCCTGAAAATAAATTATTTGGTAAATTATGGCAATTATTTTTAATATATATTTTCTACCGTATAAAAATTTATATTTACAAGCAACTCTATCAACCATTTTGTTTCCTACCATATACGGATATATTTACAAGCAACTCTATCAACCATTTTGTTTCCTACCATATACGGATATATTTACAAGCAACTCTATCAACCATTTTGTTTCCTACCATATACGGATATATTTACAAGCAACTCCATCAACCATTTTGTTTCGTACCATATACGGATATATTTACAAGCAACTCTATCAACCATTTTGTTTCCTACCATATACGGATATATTTACAAGCAACTCTATCAACCATTTTGTTTCCTACCATATAAACAGTTTTATTCGCAAACAGCTCAGATCAACCATTTTGTTTCCTACCATATAAACAGTTTTATTCGCAAACAGCTCAGATCAACCATTTTGCCTAAGCATACAGAGATTATACTGAAGCGATGTAAAAAATCATCGATTTATTAACTTTACAGTAAAATTTGCAAAAAAAGCATTAACCCTAGAATTACCTAAGCTATTTGCGAACTAGACTGTTTGTGGATCCGTGACTTTGTTAGTTACAAAATCAATAATAACATAAATATTGCAGTAAATCAAACCTAATACTTTTGAGGTTTCCTATGTATTTTACATAATAAAACGTGATTTCAGTTATTTTTGTTTTGGTCCGTTCTTTATGTAGAATGTTGTAAAAGGCGAAAACATAGAATTACTGAATATGATGTAATATGTGGACCCCACCAACAGTAAACGGTAAGCAAACAAGTCAGTAATTTGGGAGTTAAGTAAACAGTTTTGAAAGTCACGCTTATCGCTACTGAAAAAATACGAATCCTTATAACCCAAGCGCTTTGGAAACGTGGACCTTTCTTCAGCAGAGGCAATCAATGATACCCAGTAATGTTTTGACTAGCTTTCAGTGAATTATTGCAGATGTATTTCAGTTCTGTTGCACAATACGACAGAAAATTAGTATCTTAAATATTCAGAAGTCAGAGGGATTTTTGTTTTAAAAAAGTAAGAAAAATATGTCAAGGTAAACAATAACAAGTACTAATAAAGTAAAATAAAGATTGATTGTAAAGAAATGTTAAAAAGATAGAACTAAAAAGATAAAAGAAAAACGTCGAAAATTATCATAAATCAGGCAGGTGGCAGCACTGCTTGTGTGGGGATGGCTCGGATTGTTCATCGAAATGGTATTTTAAGTATCTCCCCAACAGGTCATCAGAACCTTACAATACTATACAGTTTTTCCTTTTATAACAATATCTATGTAATGACTGAGTTACAAGTTCTGGGAATGTCTGTTAATATCATAGCAAAAAGTTTGAATTTCTTGTTCTTCTTTCTTCTGTGTATTTTCTATTACGTGATAACTCAAAAACCAAAACAATGGTGTCAACCAATTTCACTGAGGTGACATAGTTTCAAACGGAATATCCGCTTTTATAAGTATTATTAATAACTAGTAGTAATTTTAAAAAAAGTCACCATTCTAGTGTAAACGATGTTATCATTACCCCTTGAAATTAGCTTTTTTACAGACATCTGGTGTTCCTTTAAAAAATTGTATACAGGGTGAAACACGAATTACCAGCCAATAATAGATAAACAATAAATATTACAGTTGGAACCTCATTGTATTTAGAACTTGGTTATAAATACAATCTTTCTATGCTTAATGAAACAGTGCATTAGAAAAAAAAACAAGTAAAGAAAACTTATTAAAAAAGGAAGTAAATGTAGTGATGGCTAATATCAATCCTTCAAAAACAATGCAAACAAGATAGTAAAGATGGCATTTACACCATCTCTACATAATAGTACGGACAAGAATTAACATATAGCAATATATATAACGAATTTTATTCGTGTCTATTAACATTCTACTACACTGTGTGTCTGTACTATTATGTATGGATGATGTAAATGTCATCCTTACTATCTTGTTTGCATTGTTTTTGAAAGATCGATACTAACCATCCCTACATTTACTTCATTCTTTCTTTGAAAAGTTTTCCTTACTTTATATATATAAACACACACATACTGTAACTTTCAAAAGTCACTTTTGCTGTTCCTAAGCCCATGTTCATGAACACGATAAACACAATGTTGTGAAACTTGGTGATCAGTTTACCCTTGCCAAAACAAGCATGAATACGATTTTGGACGAAGGCTTTTGTTCCCATAGCTACCACGTTATAGACTGTGTACGTTGTCTTCTGCAGGGCCAAGTTGATCTTCAGACCAGCATTCACAACAGTTTGAGGCAGAGGTAGCCTAGTGGATTGCGTGTCGGACCGTGAATCTCAGGGTCTATAGTTCACATCATATTACGGCGCTCGACTTGCAATCTCCTGGTCGCGTGTTCGAATTCCTTTCACCGAACATGCTTGCCCTTTTAGCCGTGGGGCGTTATAATATGACGGTGAATCCCACAAGTCGTTGATAAATAAGTAGCTCTAAAGTTGGCGTTGGGTAGTGTCGACTAGTTGTCTTCTCTCTTGCTTATCACTGCTAAACTGGGGATGGCTAATGCAGATAGCCCATGTGGAGCTTGCATGCATACCCGAAACCAATAAACAAACAAAACACTGTATCCATCGGTTTCATGAATACAGTTGTGTCAATAGTGGAAGTGGTATGGTATATATATATATATATATACAGCGTGGTCACAAGTAAATAGACACCACCTTTTCAGCAAAAATGACATTTTTCAGTCATATTCACATGAATTGATATATTTATAATTTAATTAATATCTAGTGGATCTTCCTTTCGCTTCGTGGAGTTCGTTGATCCTTTGGGGCATCGTGAGAATCATCTCGTGAATTTTAGATTGTGGGATTTTCGCCCACTCTTGCTTCAAAAC
>NW_013666029.1:9816-14845 GCF_000517525.1 Limulus polyphemus
ATAACTTAAACTGAGATCCTCAATAAGACTACTACGTTATTTGAAACTGTTTTTAATTTTTTAAACATCTGTAAAAAAATCATCATAATGCGTTAAGAAGTAACATGCACTGTAAATGATTGACACCGGCTATAATTAATGTTTGAAGTTTTTCTCAAGTAAATATTGATCGCACTATACCCTTTTCTAGTCTTGATATCATATTGTTTTTGATACGACGATAGACTAAAGCTATCAGTTTTCAAGGGAAATATCCTTCCTCATTCACTGTAATGAATAGATCGCATGACAACTAATGAGACTAAAAGAAAAGTTAAGCACTATAATTATAAAGTAATTAATGTGATATCCAAAATATCAGCGAAGCGCAGAATGTGAGCTTAAGTTAAAGGATGATAAAGATAACAATTAACTCGTTTTCGAAGATATTTCTAGTACTCAAATCAGGATGTTTTCAATAGGTGTGTCTAGTTTTCACCTTAGAATATTTTCAACAAGTGTATCTAGTTTTCACGTCAGAATATTTTCAACAAGTGTATCTAGTTTTCACGTCAGAATGTTTTCCGAAATTGTGTCTAGTTTTCACGTCAGATTGTTTTCCGAAATTGTGTCTAGTTTTCACGTCAGAATATTTTCAACAAGTGTGTCTAGTTTATACGTCAGAATGTTTTCCGAAATTGTGTCTAGTTTTTACTTCAGAATGTTTACAGTAGGCGTGTCTAGTTTCACATCAGAATGTTTTCAGTAGGTGTGCTTAGTTTTCACGTCAGAATGTTTTTTAGAAATTGCGTCTAATTTGCACGTCAGAATGCTTTACACATATGTGTCTAGTTTTCACGTCAGAATGTTTTTCAGCAAGTGTGTTTAGTTTTCATGTCAGAATATATAGGGCAGGTTTCTCTAGATTTCATATTATGATATATTTCAATAGGTGTAAGTAGTTTTTACTTTAAGGTATATTTCAGCAGATGTGTATAGATTCTACTTTGGGGTATATTTCAGCAGGGGTGTGTATTTTTACTTTAAGATACATTTGAGCAAGTGTATGTAGTTTCTATTTTAGTGTATATTTCAGCAGGTGTGTCTAGTTTCTATTTTATGGGTATTTCAGCAGGTGTCACTAGTTTCCACTTGACGGTATATTTCAGCAGGTGTGTATAGTTTCTACTTTATGGTATATTTCAGCAAGGGTGTGTAGTTTCTACTTCAGGGTATATTTCAGCAAGGGTGTGTAGTTTCTACTTTAGGGTATATTTAAGCAGGTGTATGTAGTTTACACTTTAAGGTATATTTCAGCAAGTGTGTGTGGTTTTTACTTTTGGGTATATTCCAACAGGGGTGTGTAGTTTCTACTTTATGGTATATTTCAGCAGGGTTGTACAGCTTCTACTTTAGGCAATTTTCAACAGATGGTTCTAGCTTTCGCAAGAGAACATAAGTAAACTATAATTTTATAAAAGTTTTGGCGTGACTCTAAATGGTAGAATGTTTTCGATGTAGGTAAAATGAGGATTTTTCTGTATGTATAACAAATAATCGGTATTTTTAAAGAAACCGATAAATGATTTTAATCTTGTACTAAAAACTGTTGTCTGTAGATATTCCAAGATGAAATATTTTCATTAAAGCTAATCTGGGTTGTATAAAAATTACTTAAACAAAAAATGTTTTTATCATTGTTTTATTGAGTAATCGAATTCTACTACTGTCGTGGAATCAAACACTTGCAACTGGCCCTGTAAATATCTATTTACCTGGGAAATAATATAACACTGCACAATAGTATATATGAAAACAGAAGCATTAACATTCGTAAGTAACACATAAAACTGTAAGTAAAACAAAACATAGCAGCAACACAACAATACGTTCTGTTCGGCGTCTTTAACAGACATCCGTTACTGTTTTCTTTAACCCCCCCTTTGTTAAATATGAAATATACGTTTTTACAAACTTGATTAAAAGTACAGTTTGCTATGAATTCTGTTTATTTCCACATCTTCTCTGGCGGTATATTCTAGCACGTTAAATAAACACGATTTATTATGACAGCATGATAGTAATTTGCTGGAATGTTTAGACAAAAGAACAAATCTGTAATGATGTCGTGCTAAACAAAATGTGCGTTCTTAGTAGTAGTTTAAAAGGAGCGTTGATAAGATAAAATAATATAAATCGTATATTTTCTATCATCTTTTCCATCAAATAAATACGTGCTTTACTGGCTATGGCGTGATTCCTGCAGTATTATTTTCGCCTGAGCGTATGAGTGTGTGATTAATTGGATTAATTTAAGTCGCGTAATGTGCTCTATGTATGTAATTCAAGTCGGTTTACAGGAGGGTGTCATTTGGATATGATGGATCCCTAGTGGATTTGCGAGGCCATAACTAGAACATACAAGTATAGAAGGTACGAAATATAACTTCAGAACGCTGGATATTACGGTTCTTGTTCCTTAACTGTTATTGGAGCATGTTGTTACCAGCACATCGTAGAAACGCCTGGTTCAGAACGAATAGAGGGCGCTACGTATATCATTCACTGAGAGATACACAGAATATATTATTCCCAAATTGAACATAACGATGAATTTTGACTGTTGTTTTACATGTTTGTGTACTTCGACTCTTTAATTAAAGTAAGAAGGTTTTCCGGACACTTTGAAACTAGCTTAAATTATTAAACTTCAAAGCAAATATTTATTTTCGAATATTGGTTTGACTTAAAGCTGTGTCAAATTAGTTTAAAAAAAATTCTCTGTCTACATTCTTATTGCATATTAAACAAATTAATCTGTAAATGCACCTTTTCTATATAAATACAACAAAACATGACCTACAAACTCAGTGAATCTAGTGTTTTTAAGAGCGTCTTTATGTGTTACATAAACTTAGGTAAGTGATCGAGAAATGGATAACCGATTAACTTTTTAAGCAAAATAAAACACATAACTACTCTGAAGACAAATATTTTTTTAAGACTAAATGCTATGTTAAGAGAAGGAAGGGTGCTTTTGCAAACTTAACTTATTAAACAATAGAAAAAACACACAACTACTCCGAAGACAAATATTTTAAAGACTAAATGCTATGTTTAGAGAAGTGAAGATGCTTTTGTAAACTTGTTAACTTTTTAAAGTTATTATTAATTTTTTGGTTTTAATATTTCAAAAATAAGACGTTGAATTATACTGAATAAAAATTTAAAGAAAAAATAAAATTAGACAAAAAACGCTTAAATATGGCTTACTTTTTCACATTCAACAACTCGGACTCATCCTCTGAATCTATGCTGATAGAGATGGGCCAGGTGGTTTGTAGCAGGGACTCCCGTATAAGTGATCCCCAGCCGTAACTGAGATCGTAAGTTTGTTCTGAACGAGTGAATCGCTTCCTTCTGATCTGCCTTACATTCATGATGTTGTTGACTTACAGTTCCTGGAACACATACATTCTTCTTTGTTCTAGAAGACGTTAAAAAATTGGTCGATCAACTCCTTTACTTATTTATATCTTTTGTATCCAAAATAATAGTATTTAAGTATTTCGTTGAGTTAAGTAACGAATTATGATTTATAACATAAACCGTTGTAAGCCATATATTTTGTTTCACCATCGTTTCTTGTAACATATTCAATACCAAGGAAGTAAAACAATAAAAAAGTTTTTTTATCACTTAACTCTAAACATTCGGAATTATTTTAAAGCTAAAAATAAAAATAGACCGATTTTGTCTTAAGAGTTGATTATAATATTAAACTATAGAAATGACAAAATATGTTTATTTTAGGGTTTAAAACGAAACCGCATTTTCTACCAATATTGAGGCGGCTAAGTGAACAACAAAATACAGTTTTGAGTTTTAAACATTTAAGTATTTTTTGTAACATAACATGACAAAGAGGATTTTATGATAGCGTTTTAAACATTTAGAACTATTGTGTCATTTCAAGTTTTATTTGGAATGTTAAAAACTATAATCCATTGCGCATTTCTGTGTCATATTTTGTTTTTAAAATATAAATCCAATTCTCAAGTTTGTCATTAAACTTGATATGAAATTATAAGAAAAAATTCCAGTGTTTTCGTAAGCCTGATCATTTCGTTCTAAAAAGCTGTTAATTCATTTTGTTCACTGCAGATTTAGGACGTTAAAAGTCGGGTTTCGATACTTATATCGTGCAAAACATTGTGTAGCTTTACGCTTATCAACAGTTCACTAATCAACCACAGCCACATTTATAGATAACCAACTGTACTAGTGTCAATTTCATTTTCTGATACACAATAAAAACAAAAAGGCATGTGTTTCCGTATTTCGTTTATTATCTAAAACTCGGAGAATAACCTTTCTTGATGGTGATACAAATTTTCAAACACAAAGGTTATGTATGTGCTCAAAGCACTGCTCTAGTCGAACACAAAGGTTATGTATGTGCCCAGGGCATTGCTCTAGTCAAACGCAAAGGTTATAAATGTGCCCAAAGCATTGCTCTAGTCAAACATGAAAGTTGTGTATGTGCCCAAAGAATTGCTCTAGTCTAGCACAAAGGTTATATATGTGTGCCCAAGGTACTGTTCTAGTCAAATACAAAGGTTATGTATGTGTCTAAGGCATTGCTCTAGTCAAACACAATGGTTATGTATATGCCCAAAGTATCGCTTTAGTCAAATACAAAGGTTATATATGTGTCCAAGGCATTGCTCTAGTCAAACACAATGGTTATGTATATGCCCAAAGCATCGCTTTAGTCAAATACAAAGGTTATATATGTGTCGAAAGCATTGCTCTAGTCAAACACAATGGTTATGTATGTGCCCAAAGCATTGCTCTAGTCAAACACAAAGGTTATATATGTGGCCAAAGCATTGCTCTAGTCAAACACAAAGGTTATATATGTGCCCAAGGCGTTGCTCTAGATGTGAGTAGTAAAAGTATTAAACATCCTTATTATAATTCCCTTTTCTGAAGCCAAGAAGTTTGTTTGTTTGTTTGTTATGGATTTCGCGCAAAGCTACACGAGGGC
>NW_013666029.1:15749-17938 GCF_000517525.1 Limulus polyphemus
AGGCTCAGTCTTAGACAAAAAAAAAACCTTCTGACCCCAAAACCTGGACTTCATCCTCAGAAAGTGATGTTTTGCATTTGGTGGGACATCAAAGGAGAAATTAATTTCGAAATCCTCAATCCATAGCGAACTGTCAATCCAGAGATCTATATTTAGCAACCGAAATGTTTAAATCAAGCCCTTCATCAGAAACACCCTTCACTCGCTATTAAAAAGCTTGCAATTTGAAACTGTGTACAGTTTGGCTTGATAACTCACTATTAAACTAGGTACACACCAACGAATACTAAAAACACACTCCCCATAAATCATACAATCTTCAAGCTGTCTTCTTTCGTCAGTAGACTAGTGTGTCATTTATCTCAAAAGTCGTATTAAGCACTCCACACTAGAGAGCGCTGCTTTGAAAAGAAGAACGTCTTTCGAGATGTCTGAGAAAGATCGATAATACAAGTGTCTTCCGCAGCTGTTGTTTGCGAAGCAACCATCATTACGGTGTAATAAACTTTGACTTGATCAATGGGCTCCCAACATGAAAGGCCGCAATATTTAGTAAACTATAGCTTTTATAGAGTGTTTTCTATGTAAATTGTTTGTTTCAGATCTTTGTACTCGAAAACCGGTACTGATGAATTTTAAGGTACAATTCAGCCTATATCCAGAAGCGTGTTTAACAAACAAAGGTCAATAGCGCAGACAAGGCTATTTGAAAAGCTCCAGTTTATGATTGTTTGTTTGTTGAATTTTCGCGCAGAACTTCTCGTGGGCTTTATGCTCTAGTCGTCTCTAATTTTGAAGTGATAGTCTAGAGGAAAGGCAGCTAGTCACCATGATCCACCACCAACTCTTGGGCTACTTTTTAACGATAATTAGTGGGATTGACTGTAACATTATAACGCTCCCACTACTGAAAGAATGAGCATGTTCGATGACAAAGTTCGATCTCGCGACACCTAGTTGCGAGTCGAGCACTTTAACCACCAGATCATGCCAGACCACAATTTATGTTGAATAGCTACAGAATTAATTGCATATAGTATTAACGTTTATTCTTATTCTGCTTATTGTTTACATAACTTCAAATAATAAACTTTATCTATGTCTTTCTTAATCACTGTAAATGCAAGGAGCGCGGCCCTGTGGTTGAGCTCTGGATTTCGGAGCAGGAGAGTCAGGTTCGAATCAGTAAATATACTCAGCACTCTAAGCGGTGGGTGCGTTAAAAGTAGTTGAAATTGTTCTCTATGAACATGAAATCTCAATTTCGCGATATATTTTCGCAGTAACGTCTGTATAATACGGCTATAGCCCTTCAAATAAAATACGGTAGAACAAACAATAGCGACTGTTCCAGTTCAGGAAGTAAATGATTCAGAAAACATCTGAACACTGTACATCTTAGGGATACACCTTTTACATTTATTGAAGTTGGTTCAAAGTCGTTGTTTCCATATGAATAGGGTCAGAGATACTTGCAGAAGAGAACACTTAAATCTGACTCTCCCGCTAGGGGACGTAAGCGATAACATTGGATGACAGGGATTATTTCCTACCGCACATAATACAACCCCTTTAAGTCCCTATCTGTGGATGTTATTACTTCTGAATCACTTTGTATCTAAGAACCGTAATGAATTACAGCTAAAGCTACCTTTTCAGAGCTATATATCATATTATAAAACTTAAATCAAGTTTTGTCAAACCCTTTTTTATTTCACCGGTTTCGTAGCACCACAGGCAATATAAAAACTACAAGATCTGAAAACAACTAAATAATGTTTTTTTGAGAAGTAATGAAATTTAAACTTAACATTTATAGTTTAAATAAAACTAAAATATACAAGTTTTATTTTTTCAATTTGAAATATGTTTTAAAAAGTTCAAGTTATAGAATAAATCATCTTGTTAGAATCAATTTAAAATCAAATCCTAATTAAAGAAATCTTTAATTAAAATAAACATTAAAATACTTCTAACATTAACAAAGACATACTTTAGTGACCGCGCAGAGTTGCACAAAGGGCTATCCTCGCAAAACAGCCTGCCCTAATTTTCAAGTGATAGATAGAATAGAGGGAAGGGAGATAGACAATAGCACCTGTGTCCAACTCCAGGGCTAATCTTGGCTGATTTAATAGTTGTATTTTACCTCTATCCTCATAGCACACCCACAGATGTGTCTGACCTAG
>NW_013666029.1:18938-29658 GCF_000517525.1 Limulus polyphemus
TAATAAAGTTAAAAGTAGAAATAAGATAAACTTAAGCCACCCCAAAAATATTTATTTCTACTAAATAATGCCTACCATCCTCCACCCTTAAAAGTTCTAAAAAATCCTTAAAGTAAAGTAAATACCAACCTAATAATACTACTACATGTTACTCCTAACCTCCACCTTTTCTGGGAATAACTTATTCAAAAAAAAGATCTTAAAAGAACTACAATACAGAATAAAGAACATTTTTGAAAAACGAAAAGATTTAAGTTTTGTTACACATATCTATCTTGAAGTGACACCTTGAATTGTAATGTATGTATATACAGCATTCAATGTTACTATCGGGAGAATGTTATATTAAAAGGTATTGAAACTGCTAAGAAAAGAAACATAAGTAAACCTACGGAAAGGATTATTCCTTCTGTAATGAGTAGTGACTCACTAATCAAGTACAGATATTCATTCATTTATTAATACACAATTAGAACCAACAGAAGATAAAAACCTGAAAGATGTTTTTAAAGATAATGTAATTATTTTATCAACAATACAACCGAAACATTTATATAGATTATTGGATAGGCCTCAAAAGTTTTTTCCACGTGTATCTTTTTCAGACATATAATATTAGTAATGGAAAAATATTTCATTAACTTTTTGGTTTGTGTTGCTTTTGTAATCTACAATTGAAACTGGTAAAATTGCTACTGATCAAAACTAGCCCTCAGTTACGATGTTTTATCAATTTCTAAAGAGACAAGATATTATGTTAGTCAACATATAGGGATGCTATAAATACAAAAAGACAAAATAATAGTCTTAAAAAGTTTTCTGGTAGCATGTTTCTACAAAAATCTGATTTTAACAGAAATATCGTATTTCATTATTTAGAAGTTGCCAATACTACTTGTAAGAAATATGATCACACACTAAACACAAGAATCCAAGGTTCACCACCTGAACAGACAGCATTCAGCGATATAGTTTGCAATGGATACCTTTAATGCTAGACAAAGAAGAAACTAAAAACATATAAACAGAGAGGAAAATAGAGTCATAACAGTCGTATTCATTTTGTCAGAAGTCTCTCTCTGAAAACAGACACAGAATATGTAAGCAACGTAAAGTTAGAACAATATTCAGAAGTTAAAATACAATATGATCGTGATGAATACACATCAGATCACCTAAAGAAGCACTGAAGAGAGAAAACACCATCTACAACTTTCGTTGCAAATACGGACTCCAACGCATTGGACAAACAAAAATACCAACAAAAATAATTCTCGAGCATAATTGACATACAAGAACTACAATATCGATCTGTCTCTAATAGCCTATCATATAGAGGAGACGGTAAAATGTAAATTTGAATAATGATAAAATAATGGATATAAACCCTATACGAGAAAAATAAAGTAAAAGAAGCCTTTTACCTTCACCTAAATGATAACGCGTTCATTCAAACTAGCATAGAAAACAACCTGGGTAACACTCTTGCGAACGGTCAAATAGATTGCATTATTAAACGTCCTGCTGGTGAAGACCCCAGAGGAGTAAATAGCACACCAATCTCTATCAAGAGTACCCAGGTTTGATTCCTGCCCACTACCACCCCAAACATAGTTCCTCCCTGAAAACGATAGCAAGTCAGCAGCCGAAAATAAACAGAAAAACTAGTTAATAATTAGTATCAAGTAACTGATAAATATTTAAAAACTAGTTAATACTTAGTATCAAGTAACTGATAGATATTTAAAAACTAGTTAATAATTAGTATCTAGTAACTGATAAACATTTAAAAACTAGTTAATACTTAGTATCTAGTAACTGATAAATATCTAAAAACTAGTTAATAATTAGTATCAAGTAACTGATAAATATTCAAAAACTAGTTAATAATTAGTATCTAGTAACTGATAAACATTTAAAAAATAGTTAATAATTAGCATCTAACAACTGATAAAATTTAAAAACTAGTTAATACTTAGTATCTAGTAACTGATAAATATTTAAAAACTAGTTAATAATTAGTATATAGTAACTAATACATATTTAAAAACTAGTTAATACTTAGTATCTAATAACTGATAAATATTTAAAACTAGTTACTAATTAGTATATAGTAACTAATAAACATTTAAAACTAGTTAATAATTAGTATATAGTAAATAATAAACATTTAAAACTAGTTAATAATTAGCATCTAGTAACTGATAAACATTTAAAACTAGTTAATACTTAGTATATAGTAACTGATAAATATTTAGAATTAGTTAATACTTATTATATGGTAACTGATAAACATTTAAAAACTAGTTAATAATTAGCATCTAGTAACTGATAAACATTTCAAAACTAGTTAATAATTAGTATCTAGTAACTGATAAACATTTGAAAAATAATAAATTACACACCAACTTTATAGCATACTAAGGCATAGTCACCACAACAAAAATGTTCAGCTATTTCATTAGACACAAACGTTTTAAAGTGTCTAAAAAGGGATTTTTAATTATTTGTAGCAAATGCCTATTGTATACATGAGATGATAGGTAGCGAACCTAGAAAATTTCAGAAGCATATTTAACAAATCGATAGCTGTGGTATTTGAAGCTTGTTGAACTGGGAATCGATCAGATATTTTAAATCAGAAAAAGAAAAGAAACGAAGGGCGTTTTTTACAACAGTCTCCACTTGACTTGTATCTGTCATCCAATTTTACAATGAGGCAAAGATTTTGACCAACTCTTAAAGTTTTCTGTCACTTGTCTACATTCTATTACAGCAAAAACGTGCATCAAGGAATTACAAGAAAATCAATGTTCTACATAAGGATTCTGAATCTCTGAAGTATTTTGTTCAATACACAGTAGTTATTTTTTTGTACCGTATTTTTGCAACTTTCAATATTCCATCTAAGTATTCATGGAGCCAAGATGATAAGTTCTTCTTCTTTGTCTACTTACTACACATCATTCTGAAAAACAGCTACAGTTCAATATATAATGTAGTTGTATGGTATGGAGGGTTATTCCTACGTTACAAGGGTGATGTTCCAAGCTTTTTGCTGCCTTTGAGGAACTTCCTTCATTGTTAATCGTGCCTAATATGATTGTCACGAATACGCACTCTTGTTAAATACTGCGATTTCCATTCATAAAAACATCCGTGAAGAATAATAAGGCCAATCTTTTTAGACCACAAATCTTGACAAACTTTTCAGATATCCTCCATTCCACATTGACATTGGTTTCCAGGGCCACTTTTCGATAGACGAAAGACAAAAGATTTATTAGGGGCCATGGCAGGCATATAGTCGAATGAGAATGTTGTAATTCCAGTTTTTTTGGACAATTTTTCCCATGAAAACAGACGATAATCTCTATATGTAACTGGTAGATTGTGTGCATTCGTGACCTTCAAATCCATGTTGATTATCTTGTTTATGATACCAGGAGATATGTCAAACTCTACTGCATATAATTTGAGGGGAGAGAGTCGAAGAGTTGTTTTTGTAGCCCGTTTTGACCTTACGAATGAAAAGGTTGCTCTGAAATGGGCTAGAGTAGAATATCAGAACCCTTTACTGTAGCAAAGGCTCAGATGTGCGAGCTTTTCTCCTTTCATGGAGGACATCGGAAACTGCTGTCTTCGAAATTGTATGTCCTTTTGGTTCTACATCGTTTAACAACTCTGCTGTAGGAGAGTTTCCCTTCATAAACAAGTACGTCATATTATATGCACATGCACTACCGGCACTTGTGTTTAAAATGTTCTAAATTATAATAAATACTTAAAAACAACGTTTTATATTAACACAATAAAAACTTTATTGAAGCCCTGCGGCTTCCACTTTAAATTATCACTCTACACGTACATGTTTCGACGTGATCTACATCATCCTCAGGAGTAACTTACAAGATTATTTTATACTTTCCCCCTTGTCGCATTACTTCATTGTTATTTACATATTTCCCTTAACATTAAAAAATATATAATATATCTCGCCATATATCAACGTATTGATATGCTGGTCCTTCATCTCTATTCAATACTTGTTTTTGTTTCTTATATTTCATTATCTCTAATGTTTTACTAATATTTAATGATATCAAACTTCGAGGCTGAGCTAAAACTAAAGTTTTTTCCCATAATATTGTATGTTGGGTAGTTTTAGTTTGACCAATACAAACACTACCACATTCACATTCTATCTTGTATATACCTGTCTTATCTGTTAATTGTATTTTGTCTTTAGCATTCCCTAGCATATATTTTATCTTATTTATTGGTTTTGAAGATAGGGTAAAAATGCTGATACATTTTAAATACTTTATATAATTGACTTGTTAAACCTGGAACGTAAGGTAAACTTAGAGTTTGTTTTTTTTTTTTTCATAAACAGATTTTAATGTGGTATTTTAAACTTAATTTACATTTTTGTTAAACTTCTTAAATGCTTTGTCTACTATATTTGGTTTAAATCCTCTATCAATAGCTATATACTTAATTAATAACAATTCGTTATTTAAATCTTCCTGTCTTGAACGGCTTCAACAATCTTTTTATTGTGTAAATACAAAACGTTGTTTTTAATTATTTACTATAGTTAAATATATATATATATATTCAGCTATAAACGTACTGTGGTGCACTGTCGAATGGTCAGGAATTTGCTGTGAACTAAATATATAGGCGCAACAATGTAGCTTGCAATAATTCACCTCTGCCTTAGCATATATATATCGTTCAAAGCAAAATTAACCACGTATAGAAATGTTTTAAAAATATATTTAAAAAGCTCTATGATTAAGTAACTTATTGATACATAAGTCAGCTGGGACTCATACTTGAGAAAAACTGTCTGAAAAAATTCTTAGGTTACCAGCTTTGTTTTGGAAATTGAAATGTGTGTTTGAAAGAAATTTTCTTATCCTATAGTAAGAAATAACATAAACTCTCTGGACACCTACGTTAGTATACTTAGTCTTCAAACACGAACTGCTATTTATAAATATTCTTTGTGGGGCAAAAGCTTGAAGCGACAAAGCTGAATTGCAAAAAGTTTACCCTAACAAGATGCTAATTGCTAGAAAGTCCAGTAGATGAAATCGAAAAATCATCAAATAATGACCAAAATATATAGATAAAAGTAAAAAGCCAGAAAAACAGAGAGAGGCCTTGAAGTCCAGGACATCACAGTCCACCTAAATCTAACAACAAGAATAAACAGAGTGTTTATTCCCGCTGTGAGGAGAAGGATTACATTCGCTGGACTAAACGGTCGTGTAGCCATACGATTATCGCTTCTAACAGCTACGAATAAAAATGAAATTCTAAATAAAAAATATAACATCAAAATAAGCTATTGAAGAAATGAAAAAAGGAATCGTACAAAAAAAATCTACGTTATGGCTCCTTCGATTAAAGGTTTGGCCCATGCCTTTATACTGTAATTTTCAACGATAAATATGTCCTAGTTGGTCAGCTGTGTACCTAGCTAAATAGCATACACCGATTTCTGAAAGCTTTCAGAATATTATTCTTATAATACGTAGCGTTGTTATTAAAAACTATCTCATTCAAGCAAACAATCATTGTAAATATTAATAATATTTTTGTTTAGTAGTAATAAGATGTATGATTCAGGTAAAAGTTGTCTTAAATAGATAAGAAGAAAAAGTATTTTCAACATACTTTATCCTATCCCTAACATCACCAACAAATAAAGAACAATTGAAATAAATGTTTGCATCTATTTCAAACACAACAGTGAAAACTAGTTGTATAAACACCTTAAAATATATTAATTTGGAAACATTATTTGGTTAGAAATTTCGAATATTCGCGCAAAACTACACAGGAACTATCTGCGTCAGCTATCCCTAATTTTGAACTGATAGACTATAGAAATAGTTAGATTCGACCGTCACTCCTATAACACATTCATAGTGCCAATGTACTGAGAGTGTTGCTGCGACAACGAGATGCAAACAAAATTTTCCTATTCACAGTCAGGCACGCTAACCCTTATTCTACGCTCTGCCCATTCAGAAAATGACCACCATATTCGAAGGCGTGTATGTTATCTTCACTTTTATTCGACGAAAATTTATAACATTTTCCCTTCGTGTAGATGTTATTATTGGCTTGTTCGTTAAATGTTTTATAAAAATCCAAACTGGCCGTTACTGTCAGCTTAACCATTTGTTTTTAACTATTTCACTGCCATATTTGTAAATAAGCAAGTCTCTCAGTGTTGTGTTTATTTGTAATAAAAATAGACAAGTTTTAATATTTCATTATATATCTGAAACTTGATACCGGTAAACACTTCGTAAAGTTTTTCACAGTTGCTTTTAAATCACTGTTGTGTAGCATGCTGAAAGAGATATGGTCCTGTCCCATCCCACTTCTCTTCACAGTTGGAATGTCACACCCATATTCAAAGTTTCCTCCAAGTTACTTGTAAATCCAGACATATTTATCTGAAACAATGAAAAGTGGGAGTGATCGTTCCCAGTGGGAGTTTCTTCCCTTGTTCTTTATCCCAATTTGAATGCTCAAGACATCATTGCTGTGTACTGTAAGTAGTCCCTCCAGTTTTAATCTCATGTGCACAGCTGGCCTGCATCTTAATATCTCGTTCAAACTTTTGGATTATGGATATAATGGCAGATTAATAATTTCATTTCACACCAAATATCAAATTTCACATGGGCTGATGAGTGATTATTTTGGATTGTCGGACCCATAATCCATATTAGCGCATTCAGTCAGCTTTCATTTCTTCATATCAGCATATTATCTACAGTTGTTATGAGCTAACTGAAACACCTCAACACTTATACCATTAGTTACATATCCAACTTCAATAATCAGTCCTTTTTGAAAGTCAGTCCTTGTAACATGTTTACTCCAGTTGTAAGCTGGTGCTATTTATTAAGGATAAGCAGCTTTGATCTATGAGTTCAAATTCATATTCAGTAGGAAATATGCTTATCTCTAGTTAGAGATAAGCAATAATATTTTGGGGATTTGAATCAGTGATAAACTCCATGGACCAATAACTTTACAACGCTGTTAATGGGGAGATAATTATAGCTTTAATCAAAGCTTTAGTATTAAATTCCAGCATTTTAATATCATTTTTGAATAACAAATAAAAGCATGTATAAGATAACAGACGATCTAAAGATACATGTAATTATAATATACTTGAATGTAGAGACACATAATGCACATCAATCGAAAATACGATAAATGGAAATATACATCCATTTAAAAAAATACTGACAGAAACCATAAACCTATGTAAGTCAGTTGTGGAAAATACGATAACTTGAAGTATATATTTAAGTAGAACACAGAGAGAAACTCACCAAACTAATTTAAGTCAATTGTAAAAAAAAAGAAAGTTTATTGGAAAGAACTACTAAATCGGTGTAAGTCAGTTGTGAAAAACAAAATGTTTCTCTAATCTTTTCTCATCAATTTTCACTGAGAAAATATAAATATATTCCGAGGTCCTGAGTCTGTATAGAATATTGACAGAAAGTCTAAACATCAGTGCCTCCATGTATGAGATGTAGAGTAGACGCTATCATTTTCTATATCATTATATTCTGTACTTTCTCTTCATGCTCTCATATAATATGTAGATAAATGTTAGAAGACATTTATAAATGTAAGTTGTTAAGTTAGGTTTAGACATCCGAAGCGGCAGAAACGTTACAAGTTAATATTTATACATTTACCTTGGTTACTACTCATAAGCCTCGAACGTTTAAGAGTACGATCAATATGGTAGAGATGTGGATGATTAAGCCATTGCAATGTCGCCTGGGATGGTTTGTGATTTGTTTTTATGTTTAGGATTTAATAATATGTAAATACCGCATATGTTATTAGATATGTCTCTTTATGCTTTATGCTTTAAAGCCATTATTAGGTGTATGACATTAAGGAAAAGGATTTCCCTGTTCTCTATACACGCAGGTAATTCTTTGGTGGGCTCGCAATGTGATGTAATAAATAACAAACAATATTTGAATTGTCAACAGTGTGCACCTGTAACTTTGCTCAATTTGCAAACTTGAGCATTTAAATCCTTCATTCAGTCTGAAAGATTCTTTTAAGCCTTTTCCATGCTGAAATTTATTTATTAATTTGAAGATGCCTCCCCTCAATGGATCAGTGATAAGTCTGTGGATTTATACGCTAAAATCGGGTTTCGAAACCATTGTGTAGCTTTGTGCCTAACTCCAAACAAACAAATTCATTTGAATCGCGTGAAATCGCTTCTCGATTGGTAAGCTGTTTTAAGTTGTTATTGGTAAGAAAAAAAATGAAAAAACGAATTACGACACTTCAGCTACAACGTGCAAAAAAGTTATAAGTTCAAGCAAAAGAAAAGGAGACATTGATTTTCCTATAGTGTAATCTCAAGTCTCATATTTATTACTATCTGATCTCGTTCTTCCACCATCTTGACAGTAGCACAATGAAGACTCACTTTAATTCATTCAACATACTGTCAGAGCTGATAATAACTATTGTCAAGTTCTGTCTATTTATACCAAAACTTTCACTACTATATGCTTTAAAATATAATCAGATACAAGCTTTAAGGAGCACAAGTCATCAGAAATCATATATCATCCGGTGTTACTCAACTATTGGTCTCTTAAAACTTTGCCATAGAGCACTTGGCTTTATTACAGTATTTTCTCACAAATTATCCTACGTGCTTTAGTTGATTAAAGGTATACAAATGAAATAACACGCACGAAGTATTGCATTATTATGCATAGTGGGAAACACCGATCTTTCCATTTATAATGTGGTGAGTCTGTTGTTCGGTAATTAAGGTAACTGATTTCATTTATTAACACACTCTGGTTAAGTCTGTTGTTCGGTAATTACGGCATCTTATTTCATTGATTAACACATATTGGTTAATCATATTTAACAAATTTATGAAGTTCTATTAAAGGTCATAGTTTCTTTTCTTTTTGTACCTTGGTAATTGTTAATGGAAAATAAAGTTTTATATGATATAGATCTTCAAACTGAATTGTTACTCAACTGTAAATAGCAGCAATCAATAGTAAGATGAATTTACAGTAATTAATATTCATGTATCTTTTATAACATGCTATTGTCGTTCTGTGTTCCTGTTCATTGAGTTGATTACTTTGGCAAACTATAGAACATATCTTATCCTTTTCAAGCTTCTTCTTTTGATTTTTGTCCTTTCTTGTTTTTAACGCTAGAATTAACAAAATAAAAATAAAAAAGTATCGGGAAGTGAGCTAAACACGAAGCCTCATTTTATCGAAAAAGTCTGCCACATGACCTCAGGAATCACACCATTTTAAATCTAAAAATGTCCGTCCATTTTCTGATAACGCTCCACACCTACTGGGCATCATTCAAGTTATTATATGGAATGTTTGCATTTTTATCATTTTCAAAGAGCAGCCGTTAGGTGTAATTAGGATCGAATAAAAATTTATAGTAAACTTTCGCTTTAGAAAAGAAAATTAATTACACATTACGTTCTTCCAATAGACGAACAACTCCCATCATCTTGCGGGGATATTTATTGTTACAAATAAATCGAGGTGTCTTCATGGCAAACAAATCGTTTTTATCACATATACATAACTCAATACAAAGGAATAATTATTCTTCGACACCAGTGTTTAGAGATTAGTTTCATCATCAAATTTTCAATCCCAACGTCATATCAGTCACTTTGTCCTCGATGATATCTTTGTTTTAAGTAGTTGGCCAAGAAAATTAACCAAAAGGGATAGATACTACACCAAAGAACGCGCACACAAATTACAACACACGACAAAGATAAGTTATCTATCATATTTCATTTACTGTGCCCCCCAGTGGCACAGCGGTATGTCTGCGGACTTACAATGCTAGAAACCGGGTTTCGATACTCGTGGTGGGCAGAGCACAGATAGCCCATTGTGTAGATTTGTGCTTAATTACAAACAAATCATTTACTGCACGTGGAAGACAGAAAATCTACAAGACATTTGAAATCAAAACCTATTTCTGCAACATACGAACACTATGATACCAGGGTAACAAAGCAATCAACAGAGTTCTAAACAAAGACGTTGTTTACAATATTTTCTTTACCTTTGTAGAGCTATAGATCGATGAAACTGGTAAACACGTATACCACAAATACGTTTCGTTTTTTGTTTAGAGAAGATACGCAACTGCTACTGCTAATCAGGTGGATTGAAAGAACTTTAATCCTGTTGAAAAAAAAACAACAGAAAGATGAATGTACCACACACAAGAGAAGGATAGTTAGTATTCAAGAAAGTTGAGTTCGACATCAAGAGCCTTCGAACGCTTCAGATAAACAAAAACTGTTCTAAGGATCCTTTTTATAAGACCGAGCTTCACACTTCATCAGGTCGATCAGGTCACCAGGCTTCCTGATCTGATTACCGCAAACGCAAGTGTTCCTGTCATAACGTCATTTCTGACACAATCCTGTAAAGGTAGGATCTCCTTTAAACTATACATGACACAGAAATACTTGAGTATTTTGTATAGATTCTAGAGAAATAATTGAGAAATTTTTAAGGATGCTTCAGAAATAATTGAGAATTTTGTAAGGATGCTAGAAAAATGGTTGAGTATTTTGTAAGGATGCTACAGAAATAATTGAGCGTTTTTTAAAGGATGCTAG
>NW_013666029.1:30658-34287 GCF_000517525.1 Limulus polyphemus
ATAGTTGAGTATTTTGTATAGATTCTAGAGAAATAATTGAGAAATTTTTAAGGATGCTTCAGAAATAATTGAGCATTTTGTAAGGATGCTAGAGAAATAATTGAGCATTTTGTAAGGATGCTAGAAAAAATAGTTGAGTATTTTGTAAGGATGCTAGAAAAATGGTTGAGTATTTTTTGTGGATGCTAGAGAAATAGTTGAGTATTGTGTACGGTTGCTAGAGAAGTAGTTGAGTAATTTGTAAGGATGCTACATAAATAATTGAGCATTTTGTAATGATGATGGGGAAAAATAGTTGAACATTTTAAGTATGTACTAAATAAATGGTTGAACATTTTTTGTTCATTGAACTTTCATAGTATTTGTATTCAGAATTGTTAGGAAGATTTGTGATCAATCCTACAATATTTCATTATGCCAGTAAACGATTAAGAAAGAATCAGTTTATTTATTTTAATTGCGCACATATTATTATATAAGTTGATGAACATATGGTGAAAATTAATGAAGTATATAATTTAAAAACGTTTGTTTTAATAAATGTTGATGAAAAAACATCATTATCCAAGTTTAATGCCGATTAACGAAATGTTAATTTAAATTTCCAACACATGCACACCGGTGAAAAAAGGACTTGTGGAACATACAATATACTTTTGATCTAAATATTTATTTACTTGTAGCACTAAGAACAAATGTGAAACACTTACTAAATAGAATAATACAATATCTCTATAAGCTCAGATCCTAACGGAATTTCTAGAACCTATGTACGAAGGTAGAATCCGTCGTAAGTACCGCTAACATCTTTCAAAATCAGGATGTTTTTTGTAAACATATAACACATAATAAAGAAAACATATGAAAATGAAGCAAAGTAATTTTGCCCAAGTATAGCATCGAGAATAAGTTCAAAAAATGTATGCCGTGTCTTCAAATAAACATACAGTTCGAATGGCTTACAAAAAGCAAAGCTAAAGCATCATGGCAGAGAATATAATAGTTTCAGTGGTTCATTAACAATATGCTTTTTTAAAATTAATCATAATACCTTCATATAAACGAAAAATTTTCTACTGGAATATTAAACCACGTACATGACGTGATATACAAACGCAGAATTGTTTTTCTTGTTGTCTTTCACCTGTATCACATAAACCATCTTTGTTTTGTTTTGACGGCAAAATCTTATTCAAAAGGTTACAAGGCTCATATTGCACAGACTTGGGGATTCGAAATAATCAGGCAGCCGTACTGGAAATGGAAACAAGCTGAAGAACTGACGTCTGGAATCGATTATGTGGCTGGTTAGAAGGTTTGTTTCATAGATTTGCAAAAGTTTTAAAGGCAGTTCTTTCCTTCGAATCCGAAAATTTTCAAAAATCTTTATCATGTTAAAGAAACATATTTTTTTAAAGAGGATTATGTGTCATTTTTCAAACTTAACTTGTATTTCGTTATAAAAAATATTGGTAAAATAAATAAATAACTGATAGGAAATGTACATTTTAATCTAATGAAGAATCTTTTGATCAGCATACTAGTTTCAAATGAATATTAAGGGAGTGTGCTTTATTACCTCCGCCACCAAATGACGAAGATTGTCATACATTTGGACTATGACCCAGTTTAGAAGTGATTAGTTTTTAGACGGTTAAGGACATGTTTACGGCAATGATCACGAAAATAAAAAACTCTAAAAATCTGTTAACATGGGGGCCGATTTTTTCACATTATGTTTGCTCTATAACTCAGTGGCCATGTGGTTAGGGCGCTCGACTCGCAATCTGAGGGTCGCGGGTTCGAATCCCCGTCACACCAAACATGCTCGCCCTTTCAGCCGTGAGGGCATTATATGTGACGGTCAATCCCACTATTTGGTATAAGAGTAGCACAAGAGTTGGCGGTGGGTGGTGATGACTAGCTGCCTTCTTACACTGCTAAATTAGGAACGGCTAGCGAAGATAGCCCTCGTGTAACTTTGCGCGAAATTCAAACCAAATCAGTCGAAAATGATCGGAAGTTGATGAAACTTGGTGGACATATGTAGAATATTATTCTTCATTTTAAAGCCAAAAATGGTCCATTTGATAAAGACGTACATACGGACACATTTTCGTATTTTTTTGAGAGCCGAATATGATCAAAGCTGCGTGGAGGAGGTATGCGCTCTCCTGAGTGTCCCTCTAGTTTATTATGTTATAACCTGCACTGCAGGGATCACAGTCACGTGTTGTTATTTAATAAACACTTCAATTGTATTTATAAATTTAAATATATATGTATGTAATATCACTAAGAAAAAAAATCTTCTTCAAGTATATGTCATTGCTTCTCTTTTTTTATATTTTGTTTGTTTAAATGTTTGTTAATATTACTTAATCTTACAACATCAACGGAACATTTGTATTCCGGCTCGGAAACATTTTTAGTTGAGAAACATTTAAGAGTCATCAAATCATATACAGCTCTGCATTAACAACTATTCCACGTTTACAAAATGCTTTTGAAAGGGCTGTATATACAAGTATGAATTCATAAGTATATAAATCAGTAATGAAATCTTTATTCGGATCAACCCACGTAATTAAAATCAATGTCACCGTGATTTTTTTTTGTTGTTGTTGCGAGGTTTGGTTTAGATAATTTCATATTTTCCTTATCTCCAATTTCCTTGTATATTGTTTGTTTGTTTTAGAGCAAAGCCACATTGGGCTATCTACTGTGTTCTCCACGGGAAATCTAGCTCCGGATTTTAGCGTTGTAAGTCCATAAATTTCTCGCTGTCTCACGGCGGAACTAACTCTTTTGGACAGAGAAAACTTGAACATTTAAAAGTTTATCCATCAAGAAAGTCCAGCCCAATTTGAACTTTCAAAACTTAATATGAATCATATTTACCTACTTGTGTTATCCAACTCTTGACTCATTTGCACCCCAGTGGCATAGCGGTAAATCTAGAGGCTAATAACGCTACAAACCGGGTTTCGACACCCATGGTGGGCACAATACTGTAGCCCATTGTACAGATTTATTTGATTTTGCTTTTGTTTTTATTGATTTTTTATTAAAATATTTTATTCTAAATGTAAGATATAATCTCAATAACACGAGTCTCCCCATCATATTACTTTTGTTTCAAACTCTAATTAATTATATTGAATATCATATTCTAAAGTATCATATCAACAAGCTATAGAGATAATACAGTGACGTTAGAAACCGAAACCTTGTCCACGACCCAGTAAAAGAGGTTCCAGGAGTTAATCTCCAACGTATGACATGGCTTGCTTGGTATGGATACCATTCAGGACCATTTCCAAGATGCTACTATCTGCTATAGAAATGGTCCTGAATGGTATCCATACCAAGCAAGCAAGATGCGACTATCTGCTATAGAAATGGTCCTGAATGGTATCCATACCAAGCAAGCAAGATGAGACCATCTGCTATAGAAATGGTCCTGAATGGTATCCATACCAAGCAAGTAAGATGCGACTATCTGCTATAGAAATGGTCCTGAATGGTATCCATACCAAGCAAGCAAGATGAGACCATCTGCTATAGAAATGGTCCTGAATGGTATCCATACCAAGCAAGCAAGATGCTACAATCTGCTATAGAAATGG